>NC_091209.1:2215818-2292301 GCF_040958095.1 Procambarus clarkii
AAAAAGTCACTATTATTCCAAATTTGTGGATTTTAACTTCAAATCATAAAGCGAGGTTTCGTATTATTTAGATCTAAGAAAAGACATATGACAATGTTGTTTCCAATACAAATGATAAAAATCAATGTGTTTTCATTAGAATAAACTAAAATGTTCCTGATTTTCCGTTTATATTACCGATGGAAGATGTACACGTAAAACCGCTCTATTCCGGCTGAAACGTCGATATATGCAATAAAAACCGAACTTCTCCTTTTTTTCCTTTGATCTTACTCAGTATTTCAACGAGAAACAAATAGATGATTGAAGATGAAGTATTTAAGTTTATTATCTAATCAATTACGTGTTTGCGTCATTTTTATCGTATATTTATTCAATTAATACCAATAAACTGAAAATTCACAAAAGCGTGGAAAAACGGCAAAATATTGCCTAATTCGATGATATTTTGTTTCTATCACATAAAGGAAAAGAGGATGATAAACGTCAAAATATTGCTAAATTCGATGATGTTTAGTAAGAAACAAAATGCAAGAAAACTTGCTTAAAATGCAATATTATGCGAAAATCTGAGATATGAAGGCCAAATCACATATCGTTATACTACATGAAATAGTATCGAAATATTAGTAAAAATGAATATATTTACGTAATATCAAACTACATGAAAAACGTGAAAAAAGTCACTATTATTCCAAATTTGTGGATTTTAACTTCAAATCATAAAGCGAGATTTCGTATTATTTAGATCCAAGAAAAGACATATGACAATGTTGTTTCCAATACAAATGATAAAAATCAATGTGTTTTCATTAGTTCATGTTCGTTTTGAGCATTTCAATGTGTTTCAACTAAAATGTTCCTGATTTTCCGTTTATATTACCGATGGAAGATGTTCACGTAAAACCGCTCTATTCCGGCTGAAACGTCGATATATGCAATAAAAACCGAACTTCTCCCCTTTTCAATATCTTACTCAGTATTTCAACGAGAAACAAATAGATGATTGAAGATGAAGTATTTAAGTTTATTATCTAATCAATTACGTGTTTGCGTCCTTTTTATCGTATATTTAATCAATTAATACCAATAAACTGAAAATTCACAAAAACATGGAAAAACGGCAAAATATTGCCTAATTCGATGATATTTTGTTTCTATCACATAAAGGAAAAGAGGATGATAAACGTCAAAATATTGCTAAATTCGATGATGTTTAGTAAGAAACAAAATGCAAGAAAACTTGCTTAAATTGCAATATTATGCGAAAATCTGAGATATGAAGGCCAAATCACATATCGTGATACTACATGAAATAGTATCGAAATATATATATATGAAATAGTATCTACATGAAATAGATACTATCTACATGAAGTAGATACTACATGAAATAGTATCGAAATATTGGTAAAAATGAATATATTTACGTAATATCAAACTACATGAAAAACGTGAAAAAAGTAACTATTATTCCAAATTTGTGGATTTTAACTTCAAATCATAAAGCGAGGTTTCGTATTATTTATATCCAAGAAAAGACATATGACAATGTTGTTTCCAATACAAATGATAAAAATCAATGTGTTTTCATTAGAATAAACTAAAATGTTCCTGATTTTCCGTTTATATTACCGATAGAAGATGTACACGTAAAACCGCTCTATTCCGGCTGAAACGTCGATATATGCAATAAAAACCGAACTTCTCCCCTTTTCAATATCTTACTCAGTATTTCAACGAGAAACAAGTAGATGATTGAAGATGAAGTATTTAGGTTTATTATCTAATCAATTAAGTGTTTGCGTCATTTTTATCGTATATTTAATCAATTAATACCAATAAACTGAAAATTCACAAAAACGTGGAAAAACGGCAAAATATTGCCTAATTCGATGATATTTTGTTTCTATCACATAAAGGAAAAGAGGATGATAAACGTCAAAATATTGTTAAATTCGATGATGTTTAGTAAGAAACAAAATGGAAGAAAACTTGCTTAAAATGCAATATTATGCGAAATTCTGAGATATGAAGGCCAAATCACATATCGTGATACTACATGAAATAGTATCGAAATATTGGTAAAAATGAATATATTTACGTAATATCAAACTACATGAAAAACGTGAAAAAAGTAACTAAAGTGCAGTATTATGCGAAATTATAAAATTTGAAGGCCAAATCACATTTCGTGATACTACATGAAAAACCATCGAAATATTGGTAAAAATGAATATATTTACGTAATATCAAACTACATGAAAAACGTGAAAAAAGTCACTATTATACCAAATTTGAGGTTTTAACTTTGAATCATAAAGTGAGGTTTCGTATTATTTAGATCCAAGAAAAGACATGACAATGTTGTTTCCGATACAAATGATAAAAATCAATGTGTTTTCATTAGAATGAACTAAAATGTTCCTGATTTTCCGTTTGTATTACCGATGGAAGATGTACACGTAAAACCGGACAATTTCGGCTGAAACGTCGATATATGCAATAAAAACCGAACTTCTCCTCTTTTCAATATCCTACTCAGTATTTCAATGAGAAACAAGTAGATGATTGAAGATGTAGTATTTAAGTTTATTATCTAATCAATTACGTGTTTGCAACATTTTTATCGTATATTTAATCAATTATACCAATAAACTGAAAATTCACAAAAACGTGGAAAAACGCCAAAATATTGCCTAATTCGATGATATTTTGTTTCTATCACATAAAGGAAAAGAGGATGATAAACGTCAAAATATTGCTAAATTCGATGATGTTTAGTAAGAAACAAAATACAAGAAAACTTGCTTAAAATGCAATATTATGCGAAAATCTGAGATATGAAGGCCAAATCACATATCGTGATACTACATGAAATAGTATCGAAATATTGGTAAAAATGAATATATTTACGTAATATCAAACTAAATGAAAAACGTGAAAAAAGTAACTAAAATGCAATATTATGCGAAATTATGAGATTTGAAGGCCAAACCACATATCGTGATACAACATGAAAAAGCATCGAAATATTGACAAAAATGAATATATTTACGTAATATCAAACTACATGAAAAACGAAAAAAGTCACTATTATACCAAATTTGATGTTTTAACTTCGAATCATAAAGTGAGGTTTCGTATTATTTAGATCCAAGAAAAGACATATGACAATGTTGTTTCCAATACAAATGATAAAAATCAATGTGTTTTCATTAGAATGAACTAAAATGTTCCTGATTTTCCGTTTATATTACCGATGGAAGATGTACACGTAAAACCGCACAATTTCGGCTGAAACGTCGATATATGCAATAAAAACCGAACTTCTCTTTTCAATATCCTACTCAGTATTTCAACGAGAAACAAGTAGATGATTGAAGATGAAGTATTTAAGTTTATTATTTAATCAATTACGTGTTTGCATCATTTTATCGTATATATAATGAATTAATAACAATAAACTGAAAATTCACAAAAACGTGGAAAAACGGCAAAATATTGCCTAATTCGATGATATTTTGTTTCTATCACATTAAGGAAAAGAGGATGATAAACGTCAAAATATTGTTAAATTCGATGATGTTTAGTAACAAAAAAATGCAAGAAAACTTGCTTAAAATGCAATATTATGCGAAAATCTGATATATGAAGGCCAAATCACATATCGTGATACTACATGAAATAGTATCGAAATATTGGTAAAAATGAATATATTTACGTAATATCAAACTACATGAAAAACGTGAAAAAGTCACTATTATTCCAAATTTGTGGATTTTAACTTCAAATCATAAAGCGAGGTTTCGTATTATTTAGATCCAAGAAAAGACATATGACAATGTTGTTTCCAATGCAAATGATAAAAATCAATGTGTTTTCATTAGAATAAACTAAAATGTTCTTGATTTTCCGTTTATATTACCGATGGAAGATGTACACGTAAAACCGCTCTATTCCGGCTGAAACGTCGATATATGCAATAAAAACCGAACTTCTCCCCTTTTTAATATCTTACTCAGTATTTCAACGAGAAACAAATAGATGATTGAAGATGAAGTATTTAGGTTTATTATCTAATCAATTACGTGTTTACGTCATTTTTATTGTATATTTAATGAATTAATACCAATAAACTGAAAATTCACAAAAACGTGGAAAAACGGCAAAATATTGCCTAATTCGATGATATTTTGTTTCTATCACATAAAGGAAAAGAGGATGATAAACGTCAAAATATTGCTAAATTCGATGATGTTTAGTAAGAAACAAAATACAAGAAAACTTGCTTAAAATGCAATATTATGCGAAAATCTGAGATATGAAGGCCAAATCACATATCGTGATACTACATGAAATAGTATCGAAATATTGGTAAAAATGAATATATTTACGTAATATCAAACTACATGAAAAACGTGAAAAAAGTCACTATTATTCCAAATTTGTGGATTTTAACTTCAAATCATAAAGCGAGGTTTCGTATTATTTAGATCCAAGAAAAGACATATGACAATGTTGTTTCCAATACAAATGATAAAAATCAATGTGTTTTCATTAGAATAAACTAAAATGTTATTGATTTTCCGTTTATATTACCGATGGAAGATGTACACGTAAAACCGCTCTATTTCGGCTGAAACGTCGATATATGCAATAAAAACCGAACTTCTCCCCTTTTTAATATCTTACTCAGTATTTCAACGAGAAACAAATAGATGATTGAATATGAAGTATTTATGTTTATTATCTAATCAATTACGTGTTTGCGTCCTTTTTATCGTATATTTAATGAATTAATACCAATAAACTGAAAATTCACAAAAACGTGGAAAAACGGCAAAATATTGCCTAATTCGATGATATTTTGTTTTTATCACATAAAGGAAAAGATGATGATAAACTTCAAAATATTGCTAAATTCGATGATGTTTAGTAAGAAACAAAATGCAAGAAAACTTGCTTAAAATGCAATATTATGCGAAAATCTGAGATATGAAGGCCAAATCACATATCGTGATACTACATGCAATAGTATCGAAATATTGGTAAAAATGAATATATTTACGTAATATCAAACTACATGAAAAACGTGAAAAAAGTCACCATTATTCCAAATTTGTGGATTTTAACTTCAAATCATAAAGCGAGGTTTCGTATTATTTAGATCCAAGAAAAGACATATGACAATGTTGTTTCCAATACAAATGATAAAAATCAATGTGTTTTCATTAGTTCATGTTCGTTTTGAACATTTCAATGTGTTTCAACTAAAATGTTCCTGATTTTCCGTTTATATTACCGATGGAAGATGTACACGTAAAACCGCTCTATTCCGGCTGAAACGTCGATATATGCAATAAAAACCGAACTTCTCCCCTTTTCAATATCTTACTCAGTATTTCAACGAGAAACAAATAGATGATTGAAGATGAAGTATTTAAGTTTATTATCTAATCAATTACGTGTTTGCGTCATTTTTATCGTATATTTAATCAATTAATACCAATAAACTGAAAATTCACAAAAACGTGGAAAAACGGCAAAATATTGCCTAATTCGATGATATTTTGTTACTATCACATAAAGGAAAAGATGATGAAATATTGCTAAATACGATGATGTTTAGTAAGAAACAAAATACAAGAAAACTTGCTTAAAATGCAATATTATGCGAAAATCTGAGATATGAAGGCCAAATCACATATCGTGATACTACATGAAATAGTATCGAAATATTGGTAAAAATGAATATATTTACGTAATATCAAACTACATGAAAAACGTGAAAAAAGTCACTATTATTCCAAATTTGCGGATTTTAACTTCAAATCATAAAGCGAGGTTTCGTATTATTTAGATCCAAGAAAAGACATATGACAATGTTGTTTCCAATACAAATGATAAAAATCAATGTGTTTTCATTAGAATAAACTAAAATGTTCCTGATTTTCCGTTTATATTACCGATGGAAGATATACACGTAAAACCGCTCTATTCCGGCTGAAACGTCGATATATGCAATAAAAACTGAACTTCTCCCCTTGTCAATATCTTACTCAGTATTTCAACGAGAAACAAATAGATGATTGAAGATGAAGTATTTAAGTTTATTATCTAATCAATTACGTGTTTGCGTCATTTTTATCGTATATTTAATCAATTAATACCAATAAACTGAAAATTCACAAAAACGTGGAAAAACGGCAAAATATTGCCTAATTCGATGACATTTTGTTTCTATCACATAAAGGAAAAGAGGATGACAAACGTCAAAATATTGCTAAATTCGATGATGTTTAGTAAGAAACAAAATGCAAGAAAACTTGCTTAAAATGCAATATTATGCGAAAATCTGAGATATGAAGGTCAAATCACATATCGTGATACTACATGAAATAGTATCGAAATATTGGTAGAAATGAATATATTTACGTAATATCAAACTACATGAAAAACGTGAAAAAAGTCACTATTATTCCAAATTTGTGGATTTTAACTTCAAATCATAAAGCGAGGTTTCGTATTATTTAGATCCAAGAAAAGACATATGACAATGTTGTTTCCAATACAAATGATAAAAATCAATGTGTTTTCATTAGAATAAACTAAAATGTTATTGATTTTCCGTTTATATTACCGATGGAAGATGTACACGTAAAACCGCTCTATTTCGGCTGAAACGTCGATATATGCAATAAAAACCGAACTTCTCCCCTTTTTAATATCTTACTCAGTATTTCAACGAGAAACAAATAGATGATTGAATATGAAGTATTTATGTTTATTATCTAATCAATTACGTGTTTGCGTCCTTTTTATCGTATATTTAATGAATTAATACCAATAAACTGAAAATTCACAAAAACGTGGAAAAACGGCAAAATATTGCCTAATTCGATGATATTTTGTTTTTATCACATAAAGGAAAAGATGATGATAAACTTCAAAATATTGCTAAATTCGATGATGTTTAGTAAGAAACAAAATGCAAGAAAACTTGCTTAAAATGCAATATTATGCGAAAATCTGAGATATGAAGGCCAAATCACATATCGTGATACTACATGCAATAGTATCGAAATATTGGTAAAAATGAATATATTTACGTAATATCAAACTACATGAAAAACGTGAAAAAAGTCACCATTATTCCAAATTTGTGGATTTTAACTTCAAATCATAAAGCGAGGTTTCGTATTATTTAGATCCAAGAAAAGACATATGACAATGTTGTTTCCAATACAAATGATAAAAATCAATGTGTTTTCATTAGTTCATGTTCGTTTTGAACATTTCAATGTGTTTCAACTAAAATGTTCCTGATTTTCCGTTTATATTACCGATGGAAGATGTACACGTAAAACCGCTCTATTCCGGCTGAAACGTCGATATATGCAATAAAAACCGAACTTCTCCCCTTTTCAATATCTTACTCAGTATTTCAACGAGAAACAAATAGATGATTGAAGATGAAGTATTTAAGTTTATTATCTAATCAATTACGTGTTTGCGTCATTTTTATCGTATATTTAATCAATTAATACCAATAAACTGAAAATTCACAAAAACGTGGAAAAACGGCAAAATATTGCCTAATTCGATGATATTTTGTTACTATCACATAAAGGAAAAGATGATGAAATATTGCTAAATACGATGATGTTTAGTAAGAAACAAAATACAAGAAAACTTGCTTAAAATGCAATATTATGCGAAAATCTGAGATATGAAGGCCAAATCACATATCGTGATACTACATGAAATAGTATCGAAATATTGGTAAAAATGAATATATTTACGTAATATCAAACTACATGAAAAACGTGAAAAAAGTCACTATTATTCCAAATTTGCGGATTTTAACTTCAAATCATAAAGCGAGGTTTCGTATTATTTAGATCCAAGAAAAGACATATGACAATGTTGTTTCCAATACAAATGATAAAAATCAATGTGTTTCATTAGAATAAACTAAAATGTTCCTGATTTTCCGTTATATTACCGATGGAAGATATACACGTAAAACCGCTCTATTCCGGCTGAAACGTCGATATATGCAATAAAAACTGAACTTCTCCCCTTGTCAATATCTTACTCAGTATTTCAACGAGAAACAAATAGATGATTGAAGATGAAGTATTTAAGTTTATTATCTAATCAATTACGTGTTTGCGTCATTTTTATCGTATATTTAATCAATTAATACCAATAAACTGAAAATTCACAAAAACGTGGAAAAACGGCAAAATATTGCCTAATTCGATGACATTTTGTTTCTATCACATAAAGGAAAAGAGGATGACAAACGTCAAAATATTGCTAAATTCGATGATGTTTAGTAAGAAACAAAATGCAAGAAAACTTGCTTAAAATGCAATATTATGCGAAAATCTGAGATATGAAGGTCAAATCACATATCGTGATACTACATGAAATAGTATCGAAATATTGGTAGAAATGAATATATTTACGTAATATCAAACTACATGAAAAACGTGAAAAAAAGTCACTATTATTCCAAATTTGTGGATTTTAACTTCAAATCATAAAGCGAGGTTTCGTATTATTTAGATCTAAGAAAAGACATATGACAATGTTGTTTCCAATACAAATGATAAAAATCAATGTGTTTTCATTAGAATAAACTAAAATGTTCCTGATTTTCCGTTTATATTACCGATGGAAGATGTACACGTAAAACCGCTCTATTCCGGCTGAAACGTCGATATATGCAATAAAAACCGAACTTTTCCTTTTTTTCCTTTGATCTTACTCAGTATTTCAACGAGAAACAAATAGATGATTGAAGATGAAGTATTTAAGTTTATTATCTAATCAATTACGTGTTTGCGTCATTTTTATCGTATATTTATTCAATTAATACCAATAAACTGAAAATTCACAAAAGCGTGGAAAAACGGCAAAATATTGCCTAATTCGATGATATTTTGTTTCTATCACATAAAGGAAAAGAGGATGATAAACGTCAAAATATTGCTAAATTCGATGATGTTTAGTAAGAAACAAAATGCAAGAAAACTTGCTTAAAATGCAATATTATGCGAAAATCTGAGATATGAAGGCCAAATCACATATCGTTATACTACATGAAATAGTATCGAAATATTAGTAAAAATGAATATATTTACGAAATATCAAACTACATGAAAAACGTGAAAAAGTCACTATTATTCCAAATTTGTGGATTTTAACTTCAAATCATAAAGCGAGGTTTCGTATTATTTAGATCCAAGAAAAGACATATGACAATGTTGTTTCCAATACAAATGATAAAAATCAATGTGTTTTCATTAGTTCATGTTCGTTTTGAACATTTCAATGTGTTTGAACTAAAATGTTCCTGATTTTCCGTTTATATTACCGATGGAAGATGTTCACGTAAAACCGCTCTATTCCGGCTGAAACGTCGATATATGCAATAAAAACCGAACTTCTCCCCTTTTCAATATCTTACTCAGTATTTCAACGAGAAACAAGTAGATGATTGAAGATGAAGTATTTAAGTTTATTATCTAATCAATTACGTGTTTGCGTCCTTTTTATCGTATATTTAATCAATTAATACCAATAAACTGAAAATTCACAAAAACATGGAAAAACGGCAAAATATTGCCTAATTCGATGATATTTTGTTTCTATCACATAAAGGAAAAGAGGATGATAAACGTCAAAATATTGCTAAATTCGATGATGTTTAGTAAGAAACAAAATGCAAGAAAACTTGCTTAAAATGCAATATTATGCGAAAATCTGAGATATGAAGGCCAAATCACATATCGTGATACTACATGAAATAGTATCGAAATATATATATATGAAATAGTATCTACATGAAATAGATACTATCTACATGAAGTAGATACTACATGAAATAGTATCGAAATATTGGTAAAAATGAATATATTTACGTAATATCAAACTACATGAAAAACGTGAAAAAAGTAACTATTATTCCAAATTTGTGGATTTTAACTTCAAATCATAAAGCGAGGTTTCGTATTATTTATATCCAAGAAAAGACATATGACAATGTTGTTTCCAATACAAATGATAAAAATCAATGTGTTTTCATTAGAATAAACTAAAATGTTCCTGATTTTCCGTTTATATTACCGATAGAAGATGTACACGTAAAACCGCTCTATTCCGGCTGAAACGTCGATATATGCAATAAAAACCGAACTTCTCCCCTTTTCAATATCTTACTCAGTATTTCAACGAGAAACAAGTAGATGATTGAAGATGAAGTATTTAGGTTTATTATCTAATCAATTAAGTGTTTGCGTCATTTTTATCGTATATTTAATCAGTTAATACCAATAAACTGAAAATTCACAAAAACGTGGAAAAACGGCAAAATATTGCCTAATTCGATGATATTTTGTTTCTATCACATAAAGGAAAAGAGGATGATAAACGTCAAAATATTGTTAAATTCGATGATGTTTAGTAAGAAACAAAATGGAAGAAAACTTGCTTAAAATGCAATATTATGCGAAAATTCTGAGAAATGAAGGCCAAATCACATATCGTGATACTACATGAAATAGTATCGAAATATTGGTAAAAATGAATATATTTACGTAATATCAAACTACATGAAAAACGTGAAAAAAGTCACTATTATTCCAAATTTGTGGATTTTAACTTCAAATCATAAAGCGAGGTTTCGTATTATTTAGATCCAAGAAAAGACATATGACAATGTTGTTTCCAATACAAATGATAAAAATCAATGTGCTTTCATTAGAATAAACTAAAATGTTATTGATTTTCTGTTTATATTACCGATGGAAGATGTACACGTAAAACCGCTCTATTTCGGCTGAAACATCGATATATGCAATAAAAACCGAACTTCTCCCCTTTTTAATATCTTACTCAGTATTTCAACGAGAAACAAATAGATGATTGAATATGAAGTATTTATGTTATTATCTAATCAATTACGTGTTTGCGTCCTTTTTATCGTATATTTAATGAATTAATACCAATAAACTGAAAATTCACAAAAACGTGGAAAAACGGCAAAATATTGCCTAATTCGATGATATTTTGTTTTTATCACATAAAGGAAAAGATGATGATAAACGTCAAAATATTGCTAAATTCGATGATGTTTAGTAAGAAACAAAATGCAAGAAAACTTGCTTAAAATGCAATATTATGCGAAAATCTGAGATATGAAGGCCAAATCACATATCGTTATACTACATGAAATAGTATCGAAATATTAGTAAAAATGAATATATTTACGTAATATCAAACTACATGAAAAACGTGAAAAAAGTCACTATTATTCCAAATTTGTGGATTTTAACTTCAAATCATAAAGCGAGATTTCGTATTATTTAGATCCAAGAAAAGACATATGACAATGTTGTTTCCAATACAAATGATAAAAATCAATGTGTTTTCATTAGAATAAACTAAAATGTTCCTGATTTTCCGTTTATATTACCGATGGAAGATGTACACGTAAAACCGCTCTATTCCGGCTGAAACGTCGATATATGCAATAAAAACCGAACTTCTCCTTTTTTTCCTTTGATCTTACTCAGTATTTCAACGAGAAACAAATAGATGATTGAAGATGAAGTATTTAAGTTTATTATCTAATCAATTACGTGTTTGCGTCATTTTTATCGTATATTTATTCAATTAATACCAATAAACTGAAATTCACAAAAGCGTGGAAAAAACGGCAAAATATTGCCTAATTCGATGATATTTTGTTTCTATCACATAAAGGAAAAGAGGATGATAAACGTCAAAATATTGCTAAATTCGATGATGTTTAGTAAGAAACAAAATGCAAGAAAACTTGCTTAAAATGCAATATTATGCGAAAATCTGAGATATGAAGGCCAAATCACATATCGTTATACTACATGAAATAGTATCGAAATATTAGTAAAATGAATATATTTACGTAATATCAAACTACATGAAAACGTGAAAAAAGTCACTATTATTCCAAATTTGTGGATTTTAACTTCAAATCATAAAGCGAGATTTCGTATTATTTAGATCCAAGAAAAGACATATGACAATGTTGTTTCCAATACAAATGATAAAAATCAATGTGTTTTCATTAGTTCATGTTCGTTTGAACATTTCAATGTGTTTGAACTAAAATGTTCCTGATTTTCCGTTTATATTACCGATGGAAGATGTTCACGTAAAACCGCTCTATTCCGGCTGAACGTCGATATATGCAATAAAAACCGAACTTCTCCCCTTTTCAATATCTTACTCAGTATTTCAACGAGAAACAAATAGATGATTGAAGATGAAGTATTTAAGTTTATTATCTAATCAATTACGTGTTTGCGTCCTTTTTATCGTATATTTAATCAATTAATACCAATAAACTGAAAATTCACAAAAACATGGAAAAAACGGCAAAATATTGCCTAATTCGATGATATTTTGTTTCTATCACATAAAGGAAAAGAGGATGATAAACGTCAAAATATTGCTAAATTCGATGATGTTTAGTAAGAAACAAAATGCAAGAAAACTTGCTTAAATGCAATATTATGCGAAAATCTGAGATATGAAGGCCAAATCACATATCGTGATACTACATGAAATAGTATCGAAATATATATATATGAAATAGTATCTACATGAAATAGATACTATCTACATGAAGTAGATACTACATGAAATAGTATCGAAATATTGGTAAAAATGAATATATTTACGTAATATCAAACTACATGAAAAACGTGAAAAAAGTAACTATTATTCCAAATTTGTGGATTTTAACTTCAAATCATAAAGCGAGGTTTCGTATTATTTATATCCAAGAAAAGACATATGACAATGTTGTTTCCAATACAAATGATAAAAATCAATGTGTTTTCATTAGAATAAACTAAAATGTTCCTGATTTTCCGTTTATATTACCGATAGAAGATGTACACGTAAAACCGCTCTATTCCGGCTGAAACGTCGATATATGCAATAAAAACCGAACTTCTCCCCTTTTCAATATCTTACTCAGTATTTCAACGAGAAACAAGTAGATGATTGAAGATGAAGTATTTAGGTTTATTATCTAATCAATTAAGTGTTTGCGTCATTTTTATCGTATATTTAATCAGTTAATACCAATAAACTGAAAATTCACAAAAACGTGGAAAAAACGGCAAAATATTGCCTAATTCGATGATATTTTGTTACTATCTACATAAAGGAAAAGATGATGAAATATTGCTAAATACGATGATGTTTAGTAAGAAACAAAATACAAGAAAACTTGCTTAAAATGCAATATTATGCGAAAATCTGAGATATGAAGGCCAAATCACATATCGTTATACTACATGAAATAGTATCGAAATATTAGTAAAAATGAATATATTTACGTAATATCAAACTACATGAAAAACGTGAAAAAAGTCACTATTATTCCCAAATTTGTGGATTTTAACTTCAAATCATAAAGCGAGGTTTCGTATTATTTAGATCCAAGAAAAGACATATGACAATGTTGTTTCCAATACAAATGATAAAAATCAATGTGTTTTCATTAGAATAAACTAAAATGTTATTGATTTTCTGTTTATATTACCGATGGAAGATGTACACGTAAAACCGCTCTATTTCGGCTGAAACGTCGATATATGCAATAAAAACCGAACTTCTCCCCTTTTTAATATCTTTCTCAGTATTTCAACGAGAAACAAATAGATGATTGAATATGAAGTATTTATGTTTATTATCTAATCAATTACGTGTTTGCGTCCTTTTTATCGTATATTTAATGAATTAATACCAATAAACTGAAAATTCACAAAAACGTGGAAAAACGGCAAAATATTGCCTAATTCGATGATATTTTGTTTTTATCACATAAAGGAAAAGATGATGATAAACGTCAAAATATTGCTAAATTCGATGATGTTTAGTAAGAAACAAAATGCAAGAAAACTTGCTTAAAATGCAATATTATGCGAAAATCTGAGATATGAAGGCCAAATCACATATCGTGATACTACATGAAATAGTATCGAAATATTGGTAAAAATGAATATATTTACGTAATATCAAACTACATGAAAAACGTGAAAAAAAGTCACCATTATTCCAAATTTGTGGATTTTTAACTTCAAATCATAAAGCGAGGTTTCGTATTATTTAGATCCAAGAAAAGACATATGACAATGTTGTTTCCAATACAAATGATAAAAATCAATGTGTTTTCATTAGTTCATGTTCGTTTTGAACATTTCAATGTGTTTCAACTAAAATGTTCCTGATTTTCCGTTTATATTACCGATGGAAGATGTACACGTAAAACCGCTCTATTCCGGCTGAAACGTCGATATATGCAATAAAAACCGAACTTCTCCCCTTTTCAATATCTTACTCAGTATTTCAACGAGAAACAAATAGATGATTGAAGATGAAGTATTTAAGTTTATTATCTAATCAATTACGTGTTTGCGTCATTTTTATCGTATATTTAATCAATTAATACCAATAAACTGAAAATTCACAAAAACGTGGAAAAAACGGCAAAATATTGCCTAATTCGATGATATTTTGTTACTATCACATAAAGGAAAAGATGATGAAATATTGCAAAATACGATGATGTTTAGTAAGAAACAAAATACAAGAAAACTTGCTTAAAATGCCAATATTATGCGAAAATCTGAGATATGAAGGCAAATCACATATCGTTATACTACATGAAATAGTATCGAAATATTAGTAAAAATGAATATATTTACGTAATATCAAACTACATGAAAAACGTGAAAAAAGTCACTATTATTCCAAATTTGTGGATTTTAACTTCAAATCATAAAGCGAGGTTTCGTATTATTTAGATCCAAGAAAAGACATATGACAATGTTGTTTCCAATACAAATGATAAAAATCAATGTGTTTTCATTAGTTCATGTCCGTTTTGAACATTTCAATGTGTTTCAACTAAAATGTTCCTGATTTTCCGTTTATATTACCGATGGAAGATGTACACGTAAAACCGCTCTATTCCGGCTGAAACGTCGATATATGCAATAAAAACCGAACTTCTCCCCTTGTCAATATCTTACTCAGTATTTCAACGAGAAACAAATAGATGATTGAAGATGAAGTATTTAGGTTTATTATCTAATCAATTACGTGTTTGCGTCATTTTTATCGTATATTTAATCAATTAATACCAATAAACTGAAAATTCACAAAAACGTGGAAAAACGGCAAAATATTGCCTAATTCGATGACATTTTGTTTCTATCACATAAAGGAAAAGAGGATGACAAACGTCAAAATATTGCTAAGTTCGATGATGTTTAGTAAGAAACAAAATGCAAGAAAACTTGCCTAAAATGCAATATTATGCGAAAATCTGAGATATGAAGGTCAAATCACATATCGTGATACTACATGAAATAGTATCGAAATATTGGTAGAAATGAATATATTTACGTAATATCAAACTACATGAAAAACGTGAAAAAAGTCACTATTATTCCAAATTTGTGGATTTTAACTTCAAATCATAAAGCGAGGTTTCGTATTATTTAGATCTAAGAAAAGACATATGACAATGTTGTTTCCAATACAAATGATAAAAATCAATGTGTTTTCATTAGAATAAACTAAAATGTTCCTGATTTTCCGTTTATATTACCGATGGAAGATGTACACGTAAAACCGCTCTATTCCGGCTGAAACGTCGATATATGCAATAAAAACCGAACTTCTCCCCTTTTCAATATCTTACTCAGTATTTCAACGAGAAACAAATAGATGATTGAAGATGAAGTATTTAAGTTTATTATCTAATCAATTACGTGTTTGCGTCCTTTTTATCGTATATTTAATCAATTAATACCAATAAACTGAAAATTCACAAAAACATGGAAAAACGGCAAAATATTGCCTAATTCGATGATATTTTGTTTCTATCACATATAGGAAAAGAGGATGATAAACGTCAAAATATTGCTAAATTCGATGATGTTTAGTAAGAAACAAAATGCAAGAAAACTTGCTTAAAATGCAATATTATGCGAAAATCTGAGATATGAAGGCCAAATCACATATCGTGATACTACATGAAATAGTATCGAAATATTGGTAAAAATGAATATATTTACGTAATATCAAAACTACATGAAAACGTGAAAAATCACTATTATTCCAAATTTGTGGATTTTAACTTCGAATTATAAAGCGAGGTTTCGTATTATTTAGATCCAAGAAAAGACATATGTCAATGTTGTTTCCAGTACACATGATAAAATCAATGTGTTTTCATTAGAATTAACTAAAATGTTCCTGATTTTCCGTTTATATTACCGATGGAAGATGTACACGTAAAACAGCTCTATTCCGGCTGAAACGTCGATATATGCAATAAAAACCGAACTTCTCCCCTTTTCAATATCTTACTCAGTATTTCAACGAGAAACAAATAGATAATTGAAAATGAAGTATTTAAGGTTATTATTTTCTAATCAATTATGTGCTTGTATGATTTTTATCGTATATTTAATGAATTATAACAATAAACTGGAAATTCCCAAAAACGTGGAAAAACAGCAAAATATTGCCTAATTCGATGATATTTTGTTTATATCACATAAAGGAAAAGGGGGATGATAAACGTCAAAATATTACTAATTCGATGATTTATAGTACGAAACAAAATGCAAGAAAACTTACTTAAAATGCATTATTATGCAAAATTCTGAGATATGAAGGCCAAATCACATATCGTGATACTACATGAAAAAGTATCGAAATATTGGTAAAAATGAATATATTTACGTAATATCAAACTAAATGAAAAACGTGAAAAAAGTAACTAAAATGCAATATTATGCGAAATTATGAGATTTGAAGGCCAAACCACATATCGTGATACAACATGAAAAAGCATCGAAATATTGATAAAAATGAATATATTTACGTAATATCAAACTACATGAAAAACGAAAAAAGTCACTATTATACCAAATTTGAGGTTTTAACTTCGAATCATAAAGTGAGGTTTCGTATTATTTAGATCCAAGAAAAGACATATGACAATGTTGTTTCCAATACAAATGATAAAAATCAATGTGTTTTCATTAGAATGAACTAAAATGTTCCTGATTTTCCGTTTATATTACCGATGGAAGATGTACACGTAAAACCGCTCTATTCCGGCTGAAACGTCGATATATGCAATAAAAACCGAACTTCTCCCCTTTTTAATATCTTACTCAGTATTTCAACGAGAAACAAATAGATGATTGAAGATGAAGTATTTAGGTTAATTATCTAATCAATTACGTGTTTGCGTCATTTTTATCGTATATTTAATGAATTAATACCAATAAACTGAAAATTCACAAAAACGTGGAAAAACGGCAAAATATTGCCTAATTCGATGATATTTTGTTTCTATCACATAAAGGAAAAGATGATGATAAACGTCAAAATATTGTTAAATTCGTTAAAAGTACGTTAAAAGTACGTTAAAAGTAAAAAGGAGTTAAAAGTACAAGAACAGATGCATTCGAACTAGGCACACCTCAAGGCGGTGTCCTAAGCCCTATGCTCTTCAATATACTTATGCACAAACTTATCCATGACATACCTGTACAACCTACGGAAACAGTTATATGTTATGCTGATGATATTTGTATTATGGCACACAGTAAACCAAGGCTACAAATGTTACTGATGCATTCTCCAAGAAAGTAGTAGAATGTGGCCTCATAATCTCTGTTGATAAAACAAGGGTTCTTATTCCCCATTCTCTTCATGCTAACTATACTATTAATGGAGTGCCCGTGGAGACTTGTGAGTCTTATAAATATCTTGGAGTCGAGGTTAATGATACAAATCTCATCAGCAACCTGCGTAAAAAACTTGTTGAGCGTCTTAAACCTCTCAGAACTCTTGTTGGCAAAGGATTTGGCATTAACATAAAATATGCTCGTAGTTTTTATATTGCCTTTATACGATCTGTTTGTTGATTATTATGCCTTGCATCTTCTTAATTTTTCTCCTAAACAATTACAAGGCCTAGATGTAGTACAGAATGATGCCATGCGCATCATCCTGGGTTGTCCTAGAAACTGTCAGAATTGTTAACATGAGAAAGGAACTAAACTTACCTTCCATTTACGAAAGAATAGTTCTACTTAGTACTATGTTTTGCGCCAAAACTTTGAAAAATAATGGTCCCCCCAGCTCTATTCAAATTAAATTGAGATCCATTCTAAACAATTCTGACTGTTCCCTCAATCCGCCGCAAAAAGCTCCCTACAGTGTGTGGCTCAGTTGTTGTGTCTATAATCTTCAGAAACTGAATGTATCTCTTAACCCTGATAAAACTGTTCACTATATTCCCCCTTGGAAAGATGTGGAGGTCTCTCTGCATTATACTCCCATCAGTGTAAAACAAATGTATAACACTGACATTTTGAGATGTATAACATTAGAAGCTATTGACAGTCATCTTCAAATTCTCAAACCGACTGAATCCTATGCCTTTACTGATGGCTCTGTGCAGTTAGGCACTGGTAGAACAGGTTGTGCATGTGCAGTGTATAAAGGGAATGAAATGATCATGACTAGTACACAGAGATTGAACAACTGGGCAAGCACGACACAGACCGAGCTATTGGGTATTTATCTAGCCACTGAATACCTTAAGCTCAATGGTGGTGGAGTTATTTTCTGTGACTCTAAAAGTGCTCTGCAGTCCTTAAATAACCCATCACAATGTATGTCGGAAGTAGCTTGTAATATTAAATGGAATGTAATTTTTTGCCAATGATAATAATTCTTGTATAAAATTTGTGTGGATCCCATCCCATGTTGGAGTTGAAAAACATGACTTTGTAGATCAATTGGCCAATGAGGCTTGCAGGAAAGAAAACATTGATTATGACTTTGGACTATCTAATGCAGTTATTAGAAACATACAAATTAAAGAAATTAATTCAGATTTAGAAGAACTAAGAAATGCACAGAGACCTGAAAGCTGCAGTATTAAAAGTTATGACAAGTTCTGTAATAATAGGTATTTGTATGGTCAGCACAGTAACCGGACAGGCAATGTGATGTAGTAATTGCGCGAATTCGCCTTGGCTATAGACACATCTGGCTGATGCTGAGCCGAGCTAGTGAGGCTGAGCCGCTACCAGAATATTCAGATTGTAACTCTGTGATAAACCTTTAATGCATTCACTAGAACACTATATTGATGAATGTGAAACCGTAAAGGACTTTAGACCTCCTGGCCTATTGTACCACCAACTGTGTAACTATTTATTGACTCATGTGTTCTGGACGACATCCTAACAATTTACCCAAAATTTGCTTGTCCATTTTAAAGAATGAAGAACAATTTCTACTTATATTCTAAGCTGCATCACTTATGAACCCATCCCTGCCCTTGTGTGGCAGTGCACAATAGAAAGTTGTTTTCACATATCCACACATTAAAACATTGATTGTAACCGTGATATATATGTGCTTCAGCCTACAGTTTAGACCTATTGTCTTATGTATGACCCTCTGTCCTGCGTGACAGTGAATACTAGCATTAACCTCAATTTAATAAGACTATCAAAATCCTCAGATTAGGCAAAATTGTAATTAATTTTGTCAATAAAGATGTTAATAAATAATAATAATGTTAAATTCGATGATGTTTAGTAACAAACAAAATGCAAGAAAACTTGCTTAAAATGCAATATTATGCGAAAATCTGAGATATGAAGGCCAAATCACATATCGTGATACTACATGAAATAGCATCGAAATATTGGTAAAAATGAATATATTTACGTAATATCAAACTACATGAAAAACGTGAAAAAAGTCACTATTATTCCAAATTTGTGGATTTTAACTTCAAATCATAAAGCGAGGTTTCGTATTATTTAGATCCAAGAAAAGACATATGACAATGTTGTTTCCAATACAAATGATAAAATCAATGTGTTTTCATTAGAATAAACTAAAATGTTATTGATTTTCCGTTTATATAACCGATGGAAGATGTACACATAAAACCGCTCTATTCCGGCTGAAACGTCGATATATGCAATAAAAACCGAACTTCTCCCCTTTTTAATATCTTACTCAGTATTTCAACGAGAAACAAATAGATGATTGAAGATGAAGTATTTAAATTTATTATCTAATCAATTACGTGTTTGCGTCATTTTTATCGTATATTTAATGAATTAATACCAATAAACTGAAAATTCACATAAACGTGGAAAAAAACGGCAAAATATTGCCTAATTCGATGATATTTTGTTTCTATCACATAAAGGAAAAGAGGATGATAAACGTCAAAATATTGCTAAGTCGATGATGTTTAGTAAGAAACAAAATGCAAGAAAACTGGCTTAAAATGCAATATTATGCGAAAATCTGAGATATGAAGGCCAAATCACATATCGTGATACTACATGAAATAGTATCGAAATATTGGTAAAAATTATAATATTTACGTAATATCAATCTACATGAAAAACGTGAAAAAAGTCACTATTTTAACCAAATTTGTGGATTTTACCTTCGAATCATAAAGCGAGGTTTCGTATTATTTAGATCCAAGAAAAGACATATGACAATGTTGTTTCCAATACAAATGATACAAATCAATGTGTTTTCATTAGAATTTACTAAAATGTTCCTGATTTTCCGTTTATATTACCGATGGAAGATGTAAACGTAAAACCGCTCTATTCCAGCTGAAACGTCGAAATATGCAATAAAAACCGAACTTGTCCCCTTTTCAATATCTTACTCAGTATTTCTACGAGAAACAAATAGATGATTGAAAATGAAGTATTTAAGGTTATTATCTAATCAATTATGTGTTTGTATCATTTTTATCGTATATTTAATGAATTAATAACAATAAACTGGAAATTCACAAAAACGTGGAAAAAAAGCAAAATATTGCCTAATTCGATGATATTTTGTTTTATATCACATAAAGGAAAAGAGGATGATAAACGTCAAATCTTACTAAATTCGTTGATTTATAGTACGAAACAAAATGCAAGAAACTTGCTTAAAATGCAATATTATGCAAAATTCTGAGATTTGAAGGCCAAATCACATATCGTGATACTACATGAAAAAGTATCGAAATATTGGTAAAATGATTATATTTACGTAATATCAAACTATATGAAAAACGTGAAGAAAGTAACTAAAATGCAATATTATGCGAAATTCTGAGATTTGAAGGCCATATCACATATCGTGATACTACATGAAAAAGCATCGAAATATTGGTAAAAATGATTATATTTACGTAATATCAAACTACATGAAAACGTGAAAAATTCACTATTATACCAAATTTGAGGGTTTAACTTCGAATCATAAAGTGAGGTTTCGTATTATTTAGATCCAAGAAAAGACATTTGACAATGTTGTTTGTAATACAAATAATAAAAATCAATGTGTTTTCATTAGAATGAACTAAAATGTTCCTGATTTTCCGTTAATATTACCGATGGAAGATGTACACGTAAAACAGCACAATTCCGGCTGAAACGTCGATATATGCAATAAAAACCGAACTTCTCCCCTTTTCAATATCATACTCAGTATATCAACGAGAAACAATGATTGAAGATGAAGTATATAAGTTTATTATCTAATCAATTACGTGTTTGCATCATTTTTATCGTATATTTAATGAAATAATAACAATAAACTGAAAATTCACAAAAACGTGGAAAAACGGCAAAATATTGCCTAATTCGATGATATTTTTTTCTATCCCATAAAGGAAAAGAGGATGATAAACGTCAAAATATTGCTGAATTCGATGATGTTTAGTAAGAAACAAAATGCAAGAAAACTTGCTTAAAATGCAATATTATGCGAAAATCTGAGATATGAAGGCCAAATCACATATCGTGATACTACATGAAATAGTATCGAAATATTGGTAAAAATGAATATATTTACGTAATATCAACCTAAATACTTCACTTAAAAGTTTGACTTAAAAGACTTAAAAGACTTAAAAGTATTCAAGTCCTTTGAGTTTGAAGTATTTAAGTCCCTATTATTCCAAATTTGTGGGATTTTAACTTCGAATCATAAGCGAGGATTTGTATTATTTAGATGCAAGAAAAGACATATGACAATGTTGTTTCCAATACAAATGATAAAAATCAATGTGTTTTCATTAGAATAAACTAAAATGTTCCTGATTTTCCATTTATATTACCGATGAAAATGTACACGTAAAACCGCTCTATTCCGGCTGAAACGTCGATATATGCAATAAAAACCGACCTTCTTCCCTTTTCAATATCTTACTCAGTATTTCAACGAGAAACAAAAAGATGATTGAAAATGAAGTATTTAAGGTAAGTATCTAATCAATTATGTGTTTGTATCATTTTTATCGTATATTTAATCAATTAATACCAATAAACTGAAAATTCACAAAAACGTGGAAAAACGGCAAAATATTGCCTAATTCGATGATATTTTGTTTCTAATCACATAAAGGAAAAGAGGATGATAAACGTCAAAATATTGTTAAATTCGATGATGTTTAGTAACAAACAAAATGCAAGAAAACTTGCTTAAAATGCAATATTATGCGAAATTCTGAGATATGAAGGCCAAATCACATATCGTGATACTACATGAAATAGTATCGAAATATTGGTAAAAATGAATATATTTACGTAATATCAAACTACATGAGAAACGTGAAAAAAATCACTATTATTCCAAATTTGTGGATTTTAACTTCAAATCATAAAGCGAGGTTTCGTATTATTTAGATCCAAGAAAAGACATATGACAATGTTGTTTCCAATACAAATGATAAAAATCAATGTGTTTTCATTAGAATAAACTAAAATGTTATTGATTTTCCGTTTATATTACCGATGGAAGATGTACACGTAAAACCGCTCTATTCCGGCTGAAACGTCGATATATGCAATAAAAAACCGAACTTCTCCCCTTTTCAATATCTTACTCAGTATTTCAACGAGAAACAAGTAGATAATTGAAGATGAAGTATTTAAGTTTATTATCTAATCAATTACGTGTTTGCATCATTTTATCGTATATATAATGAATTAATACCAATAACTGAAAATTCACAAAAACGTGGAAAAACGGCAAAATATTGCCTAATTCGATGATATTTTGTTTCTATCACATAAAGGAAACGAGGATGATAAACGTCAAAATATTGTTAAATTCGATGATGTTTAGTAACAAACAAATGCAAGAAACTTGCTTAAAATGCAATATTATGCGAAAATCTGAGATATGAAGGCCAAATCACATATCGTGATACTACATGAAATAGCATCGAAATATTGGTAAAAATGAATATATTTACGTAATATCAAACTACATGAAAAACGTGAAAAAAGTCACTATTATTCCAAATTTGTGGATTTTAACTTCAAATCATAAAGCGAGGTTTCGTATTATTTAGATCCAAGAAAAGACATATGACAATGTTGTTTCCAATACAAATGATAAAAATCAATGTGTTTACATTGGAATAAACTAAAATGTTATTGATTTTCCGTTATATTACCGATGGAAGATGTACACGTAAAACCGCTCTATTCCGGCTGAAACGTCGATATATGCAATAAAACCCAACTTCTCCCCTTTTTAATATCTTACTCAGTATTTCAACGAGAAACAAATAGATGATTGAAGATGAAGTATTTAAATTTATTATCTAATCAATTACGTGTTTGCGTCATTTTTATCGTATATTTAATGAATTAATACCAATAAACTTAAAATTCACAAAAACGTGGAAAAACGGCAAAATATTGCCTAATTCGATGGAATTTTGTTTCTATCACATAAAGGAAAAGAGATGATATAAACGTCAAAATATTGCTAAATTCGATGTTCTTTAGTAAGAAACAAAATACAAGAAAACTTGCTTAAAATGCAATATTATGCGAAAATCTGAGACATGAAGGCCAAATCACATATCGTGATACTACATGAAATAGTATCGAAATATTGGTAAAAATGAATATATTTACGTAATATCAAACTACATGAAAACGTGAAAAAAGTCACTATTATTCCAAATTTTATGGATTTTAACTTCAAATCATAAAGCGAGGTTTCGTATTATTTAGATCCAAGAAAAGACATATGACAATGTTGTTTCCAATACAAATTGATAAAAATCAATGTGTTTTCATTAGTTCATGTTTGTTTTGAACATTTCAATGTGTTTCAACTAAAATGTTCCTGATTTTCCGTTATATTACCGATGGAAGATGTACACGTAAAACCGCTCTATTCCGGCTGAAACGTCGATATATGCAATAAAAACCGAACTTCTCCCCTTTTCAATATCTTACTCAGTATTTCAACGAGAAACAAGTAGATGATTGTAGATGAAGTATTTAAGTTTATTATCTAATCAATTACGTGTTTGCGTCATTTTTATCGCATATTTAATCAATTAATACAATAAACTGAAAATTCACAAAAACGTGGAAAAAACGGCAAAATATTGACTAATTCGATGATATTTGTTTTTATCACATAAGGAAAAGAGGATGATAAACGTCAAAATATTGCTAAATTCGATGATGTTTAGTAAGAAACAAAATGCTTGAAAACTTGCTTAAAATGCAATATTATGCGAAAATCTGAGATATGAAGGCCAAATCACATATCGTGATACTACATGAAATAGTATCGAAATATTGGTAAAAATGAAAATATATACGTAATATCAAACTAAATGAAAAACGTGAAAAAAGTAACTAAAATGCAATATTATGCGAAATTATGAGATTTGAAGGCCAAACCACATATCGTGATACTACATGAAAAAGCATCGAAATATTGGTAAAAATGATTATATTTACGTAATATCAAACTACATGAAAAACGTGAAAAATTCACTATTATACCAAATTTGAGGGTTTAACTTCGAATCATAAAGTGAGGTTTCGTATTATTTAGATCCAAGAAAAGACATTTGACAATGTTGTTTGTAATACAAATAATAAAAATCAATGTGTTTTCATTAGAATGAACTAAAATGTTCCTGATTTTCCGTTAATATTACCGATGGAAGATGTACACGTAAAACAGCACAATTCCGGCTGAAACGTCGATATATGCAATAAAAACCGAACTTCTCCCCTTTTCAATATCATACTCAGTATATCAACGAGAAACAATGATTGAAGATGAAGTATATAAGTTTATTATCTAATCAATTACGTGTTTGCATCATTTTTATCGTCATATTAATGAAATAATAACAATAAACTGAAAATTCACAAAAACGTGGAAAAACGGCAAAATATTGCCTAATTCGATGATATTTTTTTCTATCCCATAAAGGAAAAGAGGATGATAAACGTCAAATATTGCTGAATTCGATGATGTTTAGTAAGAAACAAATGCAAGAAAACTTGCTTAAAATGCAATATTATGCGAAAATCTGAGATATGAAGGCCAAATCACATATCGTGATACTACATGAAATAGTATCGAAATATTGGTAAAAATGAATATATTTACGTAATATCAACCTAAATACTTCACTTAAAAGTTTGACTTAAAAGACTTAAAAGACTTAAAAGTATTCAAGTCCTTTGAGTTTGAAGTATTTAAGTCCCTATTATTCCAAATTTGTGGATTTTAACTTCGAATCATAAAGCGAGGATTTGTATTATTTAGATGCAAGAAAAGGACATATGACAATGTTGTTTCCAATACAAATGATAAAAATCAATGTGTTTTCATTAGAATAAACTAAAATGTTCCTGATTTTCCATTTATATTACCGATGAAAAATGTACACGTTAAAACCGCTCTATTCCGGCTGAAACGTCGATATATGCAATAAAAACCGACCTTCTTCCCTTTCAATATCTTACTCAGTATTTCAACGAGAAACAAAAAGATGATTGAAAATGAAGTATTTAAGGTAAGTATCTAATCAATTATGTGTTTGTATCATTTTTATCGTATATTTAATCAATTAATACCAATAAACTGAAATTCACAAAAACGTGGAAAAACGGCAAAATATTGCCTAATTCGATGATATTTTGTTTCTATCACATAAAGGAAAAGAGGATGATAAACGTCAAAATATTGTTAATTCGATGATGTTTAGTAACAAACAAAATGCAAGAAAACTTGCTTAAAATGCAATATTATGCGAAATTCTGAGATATGAAGGCCAAATCACATATCGTGATACTACATGAAATAGTATCGAAATATTGGTAAAAATGAATATATTTACGTAATATCAAACTACATGAGAAACGTGAAAAAAATCACTATTATTCCAAATTTGTGGATTTTAACTTCAAATCATAAAGCGAGGTTTCGTATTATTTAGATCCAAGAAAAGACATATGACAATGTTGTTTCCAATACAAATGATAAAAATCAATGTGTTTTCATTAGAATAAACTAAAATGTTATTGATTTTCCGTTTATATTACCGATGGAAGATGTACACGTAAAACCGCTCTATTCCGGCTGAAACGTCGATATATGCAATAAAAACCGAACTTCTCCCCTTTTCAATATCTTACTCAGTATTTCAACGAGAAACAAGTAGATAATTGAAGATGAAGTATTTAAGTTTATTATCTAATCAATTACGTGTTTGCATCATTTTATCGTATATATAATGAATTAATACCAATAAACTGAAAATTCACAAAAAACGTGGAAAAACGGCAAAATATTGCCTAATTCGATGATATTTTGTTTCTATCACATAAAGGAAAACGAGGATGATAAACGTCAAAATATTGTTAAATTCGATGATGTTTAGTAACAAACAAAATGCAAGAAAACTTGCTTAAAATGCAATATTATGCGAAAATCTGAGATATGAAGGCCAAATCACATATCGTGATACTACATGAAATAGCATCGAAATATTGGTAAAAATGAATATATTTACGTAATATCAACTACATGAAAAACGTGAAAAAAAGTCACTATTATTCCAAATTTGTGGATTTTTAACTTCAAATCATAAAGCGAGGTTTCGTATTATTTAGATCCAAGAAAAGACATATGACAATGTTGTTTCCAATACAAATGATAAAAATCAATGTGTTTACATTGGAATAAACTAAAATGTTATTGATTTTCCGTTTATATTACCGATGGAAGATGTACACGTAAAAACCGCTCTATTCCGGCTGAAACGTCGATATATGCAATAAAAACCCAACTTCTCCCCTTTTTAATATCTTACTCAGTATTTCAACGAGAAACAAATAGATGATTGAAGATGAAGTATTTAAATTTATTATCTAATCAATTACGTGTTTGCGTCATTTTTATCGTATATTTAATGAATTAATACCAATAAACTTAAAATTCACAAAAACGTGGAAAAAACGGGCAAAATATTGCCTAATTCGATGAATTTGTTTCTATCACATAAAGGAAAAGATGATGATAACGTCAAAATATTGCTAAATTCGATGTTCTTTAGTAAGAAACAAAATACAAGAAAACTTGCTTAAAATGCAATATTATGCGAAAATCTGAGATATGAAGGCCAAATCACATATCGTGATACTACATGAAATAGTATCGAAATATTGGTAAAAATGAATATATTTACGTAATATCAAACTACATGAAAAACGTGAAAAAAGTCACTATTATTCCAAATTTATGGATTTTAACTTCAAATCATAAAGCGAGGTTTCGTATTATTTAGATCCAAGAAAAGACATATGACAATGTTGTTTCCAATACAAATGATAAAAATCAATGTGTTTTCATTAGTTCATGTTTGTTTTGAACATTTCAATGTGTTTCAACTAAAATGTTCCTGATTTTCCGTTTATATTACCGATGGAAGATGTACACGTAAAACCGCTCTATTCCGGCTGAAACGTCGATATATGCAATAAAAACCGAACTTCTCCCCTTTTCAATATCTTACTCAGTATTTCAACGAGAAACAAGTAGATGATTGTAGATGAAGTATTTAAGTTTATTATCTAATCAATTACGTGTTTGCGTCATTTTTATCGCATATTTAATCAATTAATACAATAAACTGAAAATTCACAAAAACGTGGAAAAACGGCAAAATATTGACTAATTCGATGATATTTTGTTTTTATCACATAAAGGAAAAGAGGATGATAACGTCAAAATATTGCTAAATTCGATGATGTTTAGTAAGAAACAAAATGCTTGAAAACTTGCTTAAAATGCAATATTATGCGAAAATCTGAGATATGAAGGCCAAATCACATATCGTGATACTACATGAAATAGTATCGAAATATTGGTAAAAATGAAAATATATACGTAATATCAAACTAAATGAAAACGTGAAAAAAGTAACTAAAATGCAATATTATGCGAAATTATGAGATTTGAAGGCCAAACCACATATCGTGATACAACATGAAAAAGCATCGAAATATTGATAAAAATAAATATATTTACGTAATATCAAACTACATGAAAAACGAAAAAAGTCACTATTATACCAAATTTGAGGTTTTAACTTCGAATCATAAAGTGAGGTTTCGTATTATTTAGATCCAAGAAAAGACATGACAATGTTGTTTCCAATACAAATGATAAAAATCAATGTGTTTTCATTAGAATGAACTAAAATGTTCCTGATTTTCCGTTTATATTACCGATGGAAGATGTACACGTAAAACCGCACAATTTCGGCTGAAACGTCGATATATGCAATAAAAACCGAACTTCTCCTCTTTTCAATATCCTACTCAGTATTTCAACGAGAAACAAGTAGATGATTGAAGATGAAGTATTTAAGTTTATTATCTAATATTATATCTAATATATATATTATATCTAACTATATTCTAATAGTTTATTATCTTATTATAATTACGTGTTTGCATCATTTTATCGTATATATAATGAATTAATACCAATAAACTGAAAATTCACAAAAACGTGGAAAAAACGGCAAAATATTGCCTAATTCGATGATATTTTGTTTCTATCACATAAAGGAAAAAGAGGATGATAAAACGATCAAAATATTGCTAAATTCGATGATGTTTAGTAAGAAACAAAATGCAAGGAAAACTTGCTTAAAATGCAATATTATGCGAAAATCTGAGATATGAAGGCCAAATCACATATCGTGATACTACATGAAATAGCATCGAAATATTGGTAAAAATGAATATATTTACGTAATATCAAACTACATGAAAAACGTGAAAAAAGTCACTATTATTCCAAATTTGTGGATTTTAACTTCAAATCATAAAGCGAGGTTTCGTATTATTTAGATCCAAGAAAAGACATATGACAATGTTGTTTCCAATACAAATGATAAAAATCAATGTGTTTTCATTAGAATAAACTAAAATGTTATTGATTTTCCGTTTATATTACCGATGGAAGATGTACACGTAAAACCGCTCTATTCCGGCTGAAACGTCGATATATGCAATAAAAACCGAACTTCTCCCCTTTTTAATATCTTACTCAGTATTTCAACGAGAAACAAATAGATGATTGAAGATGAAGTATTTAAATTTATTATCTAATCAATTACGTGTTTGCGTCATTTTTATCGTATATTTAATCAATTAATAACAATAAACTGAAAATTCACATAAACGTGGAAAAATGGCAAAATATTGCCTAATTCGATGATATTTTGTTTCTATCACATAAAGGAAAAGAGGATGATAAACGTCAAAATATTGCTAAATTCGATGATGTTTAGTAAGAAACAAAATGCAAGAAAACTGGCTTAAAATGCAATATTATGCGAAAATCTGAGATATGAAGGCCAAATCACATATCGTGATACTACATGAAATAGTATCGAAATATTGGTAAAAATGATAATATTTACGTAATATCAATCTACATGAAAAACGTGAAAAAAGTCACTATTTTACCAAATTTGTGGATTTTACCTTCGAATCATAAAGCGAGGTTTCGTATTATTTAGATCCAAGAAAAGACATATGACAATGTTGTTTCCAATACAAATGATAAAAATCAATGTGTTTCATTAGAATTTACTAAAATGTTCCTGATTTTCCGTTTATATTACCGATGGAAGATGTAAACGTAAAACCGCTCTATTCCAGCTGAAACGTCGAAATATGCAATAAAAACCGAACTTGTCCCCTTTTCAATATCTTACTCAGTATTTCTACGAGAAACAAATAGATGATTGAAAATGAAGTATTTAAGGTTATTATTCTAATCAATTATGTGTTTGTATCATTTTTATCGTATATTTAATGAATTAATAACAATAAACTGGAAATTCACAAAAACGTGGAAAAAAAGCAAAATATTGCCTAATTCGATGATATTTGTTTATATCACATAAAGGAAAAGGGGGATGATAAACGTCAAAATCTTACTAAATTCGTTGATTTATAGTACGAAACAAAATGCAAGAAAACTTGCTTAAAATGCAATATTATGCAAAATTCTGAGATTTGAAGGCCAAATCACATATCGTGATACTACATGAAAAAGTATCGAAATATTGGTAAAAATGATTATATTTACGTAATATCAAACTATATGAAAAACGTGAAGAAAGTAACTAAAATGCAATATTATGCGAAATTCTGAGATTTGAAGGCCAAATCACATATCGTGATACTACATGAAAAAGCATCGAAATATTGGTAAAAATGATTATATTTACGTAATATCAAACTACATGAAAAACGTGAAAAATTCACTATTATACCAAATTTGAGGGTTTAACTTCGAATCATAAAGTGAGGTTTCGTATTATTTAGATCCAAGAAAAGACATTTGACAATGTTGTTTGTAATACAAATAATAAAAATCAATGTGTTTTCATTAGAATGAACTAAAATGTTAATAATTTTCCGTTAATATTACCGATGGAAGATGTACACGTAAAACAGCACAATTCCGGCTGAAACGTCGATATATGCAATAAAAACCGAACTTCTCCCCTTTTCAATATCATACTCAGTATATCAACGAGAAACAATGATTGAAGATGAAGTATATAAGTTTATTATCTAATCAATTACGTGTTTGCATCATTTTTATCGTATATTTAATGAAATAATAACAATAAACTGAAAATTCAGAAAAACGTGGAAAAACGGCAAAATATTGCCTAATTCGATGATATTTTTTTCTATCCCATAAAGGAAAAGAGGATGATAAACGTCAAAATATTGCTGAATTCGATGATGTTTAGTAAGAAACAAAATGCAAGAAAACTTGCTTAAAATGCAATATTATGCGAAAATCTGAGATATGAAGGCCAAATCACATATCGTGATACTACATGAAATAGTATCGAAATATTGGTAAAAATGAATATATTTACGTAATATCAACCTAACTACTTCACTTAAAAGTTTGACTTAACAGACTTAAAAGACTTAAAAGTATTCAAGTCCTTTGAGTTTGAAGTATTAAGTCCCTATTATTCCAAATTGTGGATTTTAACTTCGAATCATAAAGCGAGGTTTTGTATTATTTAGATGCAAGAAAAGACATATGACAATGTTGTTTCCAATACAAATGATAAAAATCAATGTGTTTTCATTAGAATAAACTAAAATGTTCCTGATTTTCCATTTATATTACCGATGAAAAATGTACACGTAAAACCGCTCTATTCCGGCTGAAACGTCGATATATGCAATAAAACCGACCTTCTTCCCTTTTCAATATCTTACTCAGTATTTCAACGAGAAACAAAAAGATGATTGAAAATGAAGTATTTAAGGTAAGTATCTAATCAATTATGTGTTTGTATCATTTTTATCGTATATTAATCAATTAATACCAATAAACTGAACATTCACAAAAACGTGGAAAAACGGCAAAATATTGCCTAATTCGATGATATTTTGTTTCTATCACATAAAGGAAAAGAGGATGATAAACGTCAAAATATTGTTAAATTCGATGATGTTTAGTAACAAACAAAATGCAAGAAAACTTGCTTAAAATGCAATATTATGCGAAATTCTGAGATATGAAGGCCAAATCACATATCGTGATACTACATGAAATAGTATCGAAATATTGGTAAAATGAATATATTTACGTAATATCAAACTACATGAGAAACGTGAAAAGTCACTATTATTCCAAATTTGTGGATTTTAACTTCAAATCATAAGCGAGGTTTCGTATTATTTAGATCCAAGAAAAGACATATGACAATGTTGTTTCCAATACAAATGATAAAAATCAAGTGCTTTCATTAGAATAAACTAAAATGTTATTGATTTTCCGTTTATATTACCGATGGAAGATGTACACGTAAAACCGCTCTATTCCGGCTGAAACGTCGATATATGCAATAAAAACCGAACTTCTCCCCTTTTCAATATCTTACTCAGTATTTCAACTAGAAACAAGTAGATAATTGAAGATGAAGTATTTAAGTTTATTATGTAATCAATTACGTGTTTGCATCATTTTTTATCGTATATTTAATGAATTAATACCAATAAACTGGAAAATTCACAAAAACGTGGAAAAACGGCAAAATATTGCCTAATTCGATGATATTTTGTTTTCTATCACATAAAGGAAAAGAGGATGATAAACGTCAAAATATTCCTAAATTCGATGATGTTTAGTAAGAAACAAAATGCAAGAAAACTTGCTTAAAATGCAATATTATGCGAAAATCTGAGATATGAAGGCCAAATCACATATCGTGATACTTCATGAAATAGTATCGAAATATTGGTAAAAAATGAATATATTTACGTAATATCAAACTACATGAAAAACGTGAAAAAAGTCACTATTATTCCAAATTTGTGGATTTTAACTTCAAATCATAAAGCGAGGTTTCGTATTATTTATATCCAAGAAAAGACATATGACAATGTTGTTTCCAATACAAATGATAAAAATCAATGTGTTTTTCATTAGAATAACTAAAATGTTTCTGATTTTCCGTTTATATTACCGATGAAAGATGTACACGTAAAACCGCTCTATTCCGACTGAAACGTCGATATATGCAATAAAAACCGAACTTCTCCCCTTTTCAATATCTTACTCAGTATTTCAGCGAGAAACAAGTAGATGATTGAAGATGAAGTATTTAAGTTTATTATCTAATCAATTACGTGTTTGCATCATTTTTATCGTATATTTAATGAATTAATACCAATAAACTGAAAATTCACAAAAACGTGGAAAAACGGCAAAATATTGCCTAATTCGATGATATTTTGTTTCTATCACATAAAGGAAAAGAGGATGATAAACGTCAAAATATTGTTAAATTCGATGATGTTTAGTAAGAAACAAATGCAAGAAAACTTGCTTAAAATACAATATTATGCGAAAATCTGAGATATGAAGGCCAAATCACATATCGTGATACTACATAAAATAGTATCGAAATATTGGTAAAAATGAATATATTTACGTAATATCAAACTACATGAAAAACGTGAAAAAAGTCACTATTATACCAAATTTGAGGGTTTAACTTCGAATCATAAAGTGAGGTTTCGTATTATTTAGATCCAAGAAAACACATATGACAATGTTGTTTGTAATACAAATGATAAAAATCAATGTGTTTTCATTAGAATGAACTAAAATGTTCCTGATTTTTCCGTTTATATTACCGATGGAAGATGTACACGCAAAACCACTCTATTCCGGCTGAAACGTCGATATATGCAATAAAAAACCGACCTTCTCCTGTTTTCAATATCCTACTCAGTATTTCAACGAGAAACAAGTAGATGATTGAAGATGAAGTATTTAAGGTTATTATCTAATCAATTATGTGTTAGTATCATTTTTATCGTATATATAATGAATTAATAACAATAAACTGGAAATTACCAAAAATGTTGAAAAACAGCAAAATATTGCCTAATTCGATGATATTTTATTTATATCACATAAAGGAAAAGGGGGATGATAAACGTGTCACGATATGTGATTTGGCCTTCAAATCTCAGAATTTCGCATAATATTGCATTTAAGCAAGTTGTCTTGCATTTTGTTTTCGTACTATATATCATCGAATTTAGTAATATTTTGACGTTTATCATCCCCCTTTTACTCTATGTGATATAAACAAAATATCATCGAATTAGGCAATATTTTGCTGTTTTTCCACGTTTTTGTGAATTTCCAGTTTATTGTTATTAATTCATTAAATATACGATAAATATGATACAAGCACATAATTGATTAGATAATAATTACCTTAAATACTTCATTATTCAATCATCTATTTGTTTTTCGTTGAAATACTGAGTAAGATATTGAAAAGGGAGAAGTTCGGTTTTTATTGCATATATCGACGTTTCAGCCGGAATAGAGCGGTTTTACGTGTACATCTTCCATCGGTAATATAAACGGAAAATCAGGAACATTTTAGTTTATTTTAATGAAAAACACATTGATTTTTTATCATTTGTATTGGAAACAACATTGTCATATGTTCTTTTCTTGGATCTAAATAATACGAAACCTCGCCTTATAATTCGAAGTTAAAATCCACAAATTTGGAATAATAGTGACTTTTTTCACGTTTTCATGTAGTTTGATATTACGTAAAAATATTCATTTTTACCAATATTTCGATACTATTTCATGTAGTATCACGATATGTGATTTGGCCTTCATATCTCAGATTTTCGCATAATATTGCATTTTAAGCAAGTTTTCTTGCATTTTGTTTCTTACTAAAACATCATCGAATTTAGAAATATTTTGACGTTTATCATCCTCTTTTCCCTTTATGTGATAGAAACAAAATATCATCGAATTAGGCAATATTTTGCGTTTTTCCACGTTTTTGTGAATTTTCAGTTTATTGGTATTAATTCATTAAATATACGATAAAAATGACGCAAACACGTAATTGATTAGATAATAAACTTAAATACTTCATCTTCAATCATCTACTTGTTTCTCGTTGAAATACTGAGTAGGATATTGAAAAGGGGAGAAGTTCGGTTTTTATTGCATATATCGACGTTTCAGCCGAAATTGTGCGGTTTTACGTGTACATCTTCCATCGGTAATATAAACGGAAAATCAGGAACATTTTAGTTCATTCTAATGAAAACGCATTGATTCTTATCATTTGTATCGGAAACAACATTGTCATATGTCTTTTCTTGGATATAAATAATACGAAACCTCACTCTATGATTCGAAGTTAAAACCTCAAATTTGGTATAATAGTGACTTTTTTCACGTTTTTCATCTAGTTTGATATTACGTAAATATATTCATTTTTACCAATATTTCGATGGTTTTTCATGTAGTATCACGATATGTGATTTGGCCTTCAAATCTCATAATTTCGCATAATATTGCACTTTAGTTACTTTTTTCACGTTTTCATGTAGTTTGACATTACGTAAATATATTCATTTTTACCAATATTTCGATACTTTTTCATGTAGTATCACGATATGTGATTTGGCCTTCTAATCTCAGAATTTCGCATTATATTGCATTTTAAGCAAGTTTTCTTGCATTTTGTTTCGTACTATAAATCAACGAATTTAGTATATTTTGACGTTTATCATCCCCCTTTTCCTTTATGTGATATAAACAAAATATCATCGAATTAGGCAATATTTTGCTGTTTTTCCACGTTTTTGTGAATTTCGAGTTTATTGTAATTAATTCAATAAATATACGATAAAAATGATACAAACACATAATTGATTAGATAATAACCTTAAATACTTCATTTTCAATCATCTATTTGTTTCTCGTTGAAATACTGAGTAAGATATTGAAAAGGGGAGAAGTTCGGTTTTTATTGCTTATATCGACGTTTCAGCCGGAATAGAGCGGTTTTACGTGTACATCTTCCATCGGTAATATAAACGGAAAATCAGGAACATTTTAGTTTATTCTAATGAAAACACATTGATTTTTATCATTTGTATTGGAAACAACATTGTCATATGTCTTTTTTTTGGATCTAAATAATACGAAACCTCGCTTTATAATTTGAAGTTAAAATCCACAAATTTGGAATAATAGTGACTTTTTTCACGTTTTTTCATGTAGTTTGATATTACGTAAAAATATTCATTTTTACCAATATTTCGATACTATTTCATGTAGTATCACGATATGTGATTTGGCCTTCATATTTCAGATTTTCGCATAATATTGCATTTTAAGCAAGTTTTCTTGCATTTTGTTTCTTACTAAACATCATCGAATTTAGCAATATTTTGACGTTATCATCCTCTTTTCCTTTATGTGATAGAAACAAAATATCATCGAATTAGGCAATATTTTGCCGTTTTTCCACGTTTTTGTGAATTTTCAGTTTATTGGTATTAATTCATTAAATATACGATAAAAATGATGCAAACACGTAATTGATTAGATAATAAACTTAAATACTTCATCTTCAATCATCTACTTGTTTCTTGTTGAAATACTGAGTAGGATATTGAAAAGGGTAGAAGTTCGGCTTTCATTGCATATATCGACGTTTCAGCGAAATTGTGCGGTTTTACGTGTACATCTTCCTTCGGTAATATAAACGGAAAATCAGGAACATTTTAGTTCATTCTAATGAAAACACATTGATTTTTATAATTTGTATTGGAAACAACATTGTCATATGTTCGTTTCTTGGATCTAAATAATACGAAACCTCACTTTATGATTCGAAGTTAAAACCTCAAATTTGGTATAATAGTGACTTTTTCACGTTTTTCATGTAGTTTGATATTACGTAAATATATTCATTTTTACCAATATTTCGATGCTTTTTCATGTAGTATCACGATATGTGATTTGGCCTTCAAATCTCATAATTTCGCATAATATTGCATTTTAGTTACTTTTTTCACGTTTTTCATGTAGTTTGATGCGAACAAGCCTGAATGGTCCCCAGGACAATATGCAACTGAAAACTCACACCCCAGAAGTGACTCGAACCCATACTCCCAGAAGCAACGCAACTGGTATGTACAAGACGCCTTAATCCACTTGACCATCACGACCGGACAAAATGAGGTGATAGCCGAGGCTATTTGAACCACCCCACCGCCGGCACTCAGATAGTAATCTTGGGCATAGCATTTTACCAAATCACCTCATTCTTGGGGCACACGTGAGGAACCACAAATGCGAACAAGCCTGAATGGTCCCCAGGAACTGCAACTGAAAACTAGTTTGATATTAAGTAAATATATTCATTTTACCAATATTTCGATACTTTTTCATGTAGTATCACGATATGTGATTTTTGCCTTCAAATCTCAGAATTTCGCATAATATTGCATTTAAGCAAGTTTTCTTGCATTTTGTTTCGTACTATATATCATCGAATTTAGTAATATTTTGACGTTTATCATCCCCCTTTATGTGATATAAACAAAATATCATCGAATTAGCAATATTTTGCTGTTTTTCCACGTTTTTGTGAATTTCCAGTTTATTGTTATTAATTCATTAAATATACGATAAAAATGATACAAGCACATAATTGATTAGATAATAATAACATTAAATACTTCATTTTCAATCATCTATTTGTTTCTCGTTGAAATACTGAGTAAGATATTGAAAAAGGGAGAAGTTCGGTTTTTATTGCATATATCGACGTTTCAGCCGGAATAGAGCGGTTTTACGTGTATATCTTCCATCTTTAATATAAACGGAAAATCAGGAACATTTTAGTTTATTCTAATGAAAACACATTGATTTTTATCATTTGTATTGGAAACAACATTGTCATATGTCTTTTCTTGGACCTAAATAATACGAAACCTCGCTTTATGATTTGAAGTTAAAATCCACAAATTTGGAATAATAGTGACTTTTTTCACGTTTTTCATGTAGTTTGATATTACGTAAATATATTCATTTTTACCAATATTTCGATACTATTTCATGTAGTACCACGATATGTGATTTGGCCTTCATATCTCAGATTTTCGCATAATATTGCATTTTAAGCAAGTTTTTCTTGCATTTTGTTTCTTACTAAACATCATCGAATTTAGCAATATTTTGACGTTTATCATCCTCTTTTCCTTTATGTGATAGAAACAAAATATCATCAAATTAGGCAAATATTTTGCCGTTTTTTTCCACGTTTTTTGTGAGTTTTCAGTTTATTGGTATTAATTCATTAAATATACGATATAAATGATGCAAACACGTAATTGATTAGATAATAAACTTAAATACTTCATCTTCAATCATCTACTTTGTTCTCGTTGAAATACTGAGTAGGATATTGAAAAGGGGAGAAGTTCGGTTTTTTTATTGCATATATCGACGTTTCAGCCGAAATTGTGCGGTTTTTACGTGTACATCTTCCATCGGTAATATAAACGGAAAATCAGGAACATTTTAGTTCATTCTAATAAAACGCATTGATTCTTATCATTTGTATCGGAAACAACATTGTCAAATGTCTTTTCTTGGATCTAAATAATACGAAACCTCACTTTATGATTCGAAGTTTAAAACCTCAAATTTGGTATAATAGTGACTTTTTTCACGTTTTTCATGTAGTTTGATATTACGTAAATATATTCATTTTTACCAATATTTCGATGGTTTTTTCATGTAGTATCACGATATGTGATTTGGCCTTCAAATCTCATAATTTCGCATAATATTGCACTTTAGTTACTTTTTTCACGTTTTCATGTAGTTTGACATTACGTAAATATATTCCTTTTACCAATATTTCGATACTTTTCATATAGTATCACGATATGTGATTTGGCCTTCTAATCTCAGAATTTCGCATAATATTAAATTTTAAGCAAGTTTTCTTGCATTTTGTTTCGTACTATAAATCAACGAATTTAGTAATATTTTGACGTTTTATCATCCCCCTTTTCCTTTATGTGATATAAACAAATATCATCGAATTAGGCAATATTTTGCTGTTTTTCCACGTTTTTGTGAATTTCGAGTTTATGTAATTAATTCATTAAATATACGATAAAAATGATACAAACACATAATTGATTAGATAATAACGTAAATACTTCATTTTCAATCATCTATTTGTTTCTCGTTGAAATACTGAGTAAGATATTGAAAAGGGGAGAAGTTCGGTTTTTATTGCTTATATCGACGTTTCAGCCGGAATTAGAGCGGTTTTACGTGTACATTTTCCATCGGTAATATAAATGGAAAATCAGGAACATTTTAGTTTATTCTAATGAAAACACATTGATTTTTATCATTTGTATTGGAAACAACATTGTCATATGTCTTTTCTTGCATCTAAATAATACAAAACCTCGCTTTATGATTCGAAGTTAAAATCCACAAATTTGGAATAATAGGGACTTAAATACTTCAAACTCAAAGGACTTAAATACTTTTAAGTCTTTTAAGTCTTTTAAGTCAAACTTTTAAGTGAAGTATTTAAGTGATATTACGTAAATATATTCATTTTTACCAATATTTCGATACTATTTTCATGTAGTATCACGATATGTTATTTGGCCTTCATATCTCAGATTTTCGCATAATATTGCATTTTAAGCAAGTTTTCTTGCATTTGTTTCTTACTAAACATCATCGAATTTAGCAATATTTTGACGTTTATCATCCTCTTTTCCTTTATGGGATAGAATCAAAATATCATCGAATTAGGCAATATTTTGCCGTTTTTCCACGTTTTTGTGAATTTTCAGTTTATTGTTATTATTTCATTAAATATACGATAAAAATGATGCAAACACGTAATTGATTAGATAATAAACTTATATACTTCATCTTCAATCATCTACTTGTTTCTCGTTGATATACTGAGTAGGATATTGAAAAGGGGAGAAGTTCGGTTTTTATTGCATATATCGACGTTTCAGCCGGAATTGTGCGGTTTTACGTGTACATCTTCCATCGGTAATATTAACGGAAAATCAGGAACATTTTAGTTCATTCTAATGAAAACACATTGATTTTTATTATTTGTATTACAAACAACATTGTCAAATGTCTTTTCTTGGATCTAAATAATACGAAACCTCACTTTATGGTTCGAAGTTTAAACCCTCAAATTTGGTATAATAGTGACTTTTTTCACGTTTTTCATGTAGTTTGATATTACGTAAATATAATCATTTTTACCAATATTTCGATGCTTTTTCATGTAGTATCACGATATGTGATTTGGCCTTCAAATCTCATAATTTCGCATAATATTGCATTTTAGTTACTTTTTTCACGTTTTTCATGTAGTTTGATATTACGTAAATATATTCAATTTTACCAATATTTCGATACTATTTCATGTAGTATCACGATATGTGATTTGGCCTTCAAATCTTCAGAATTTTGCATAATATTGCATTTTAAGCAAGTTTTTCTTGCATTTGTTTCGTACTATAAATCATCGAATTAGTAATATTTTGACGTTTATCATCACCCTTTTCCTTTATGTGATATAAAAAAATATCATCGAATTAGGCAATATTTTGCTGATTCAAAATTTTTGTGAATTTCCTGTTTATTGTTATTAATTCATTATATATACGATAAAAATGATACAAACACATAATTGATTAGATAATAACCTTAAATTCTTCATTTTCAATCATCTATTTGTTTCTCGTTGAAATACTGAGTTATATTTTAATGATACATTAATGATACAAACACGTAATTGATTAGATAATAAACTTAAATACTTCATCTTCAATCATCTACTTTTTTCTCGTAGAAATACTGAGTAGGATATTGAAAAGGGGAGAAGTTCGGTTTCTTATTGCATATATCGACGTTTCAGTTGGAATTGTGCGGTTTTACGTGTACACCTTCCATCGGTAATATAAACGAAAAATCAGGAACATTTTAGTTCATTCTAATGAAAACACATTGATTTTTATCAGTTGTATTGGAAACAACATTGCCATATGTCTTTTCTTGGATCTAATAATACGAAACCTCGCTTTATGATTCGAAGTTAAATCCACAAATTTGGAATAATAGTGACTTTTTCACGTTTTTCATGTAGTTTGATATTATGCAAATATATTCATTTTTACCAATATTTCGATACAAATTCATGTAGGATCACGATATGTGATTGGCCTTCATCACTCTCATCACTCTTCATCACTCTCTTAGCCTCTGCATCACTCTCTTGAGCCTCTGCATCACTCTCTTCAGCCTCTGCTCCTCTCTCATAGGCCTTTGCATCACTCTCTTCAGCCTCTGCATCCCTCTCGTAAGCCTCTGCATCACTCTCTTGATCCTCTGCATAACTCTCTTGAGTCTCTGCATCACTCTTGAGCCTCTGCATCCCTCTCTTGAGCCTCTGCATAACTCTCTTGAGTCTCTGAATCCCTCTCCTGAGCCTCTGAATCCCTCTCGTAAGCCTCTGCATCACTCACTTTAGCCTCTGCATCACTTTCGTAAGCCTCTGAATCAATCTCTTGAGCCCCTGCATCCTCTCTTGAGCCACTGCATCACTCTCTTGAGCCTCTGCATCACCCTCTTAAGGCTCTTTATCCCTCTTTTAAGCCGCTGCAACACTTTCTTAAGCCTCTGCATCCCTCTCGTGAGCCTCTGCATCCCTCTCTTCAACTCCTGCATCCCTCCCTTGAGCCTCTGCATCCCTCTCCTGAGCCTTTGCAATCACTCCCTTAAGCCTCTGCATCCCTCTCATGATCCTCTGCATCGCTCTCATAAACCTCTGCATAGGTTTGCTCTTGAGCCTCTGCATAACTCTCTTAAGTGTCTGCATAATTCTCTTCAGCCTCTGCATCCCTCTCTTGAGCCTCTGCAACACTATGCTCAGCCTCTGCATCACTCTCTAAAGCCTCTGAATCCCTCTCCTGAGCCTCTGAATCCCTCTCTTGAGCCTCTGCATCACTCTCTCAAGCCTCTGCATCACTCTCATGAGCCTCTACATCATTCTCTTGAGCCTCTGCATCCCTCTCTTAAGCCTCTACATCATTCTCTTGAGCCTCTGCATCGCTCTCATGAGCCTCTGCATCACTCGCTTAAGCCTCTGCATCTCTCTCTTCAGCTTCTGCATCACTCTCTTGACCCTCTGCATCACTCTCTTGAGCCTCTGCATCCCTCTCTTGAACCTCGCATCACTCTCTTGAGCCTCTGCATCACCCTCTTAAGCCTCTGCATCCCTTTTCTGAGCCTCTGCATCACTTTCTTAAGCCTCTGCATCCCTTTTTTGAGCGTCTGCATCACTCTCTTGAACTCGTGAATCCCTCTCATGAGCCTTTGCATCCATCTCCTGAGCCTTTGCATCACTCTCTTAAGCCTCTGCATTCCTCTCTGAGATTCTGCGTCACTCTTAAGAGCATCTGCATCCCTCTCTTGTGCCTCTGAATCCCTCACTTGAGCCTTTGCATCCCTCTCTTGAGCCCCCTGCATCCCTCTCTTCAGCCTCTGCATCCCTCTCTTGAGCCTCTGCATCCCTCTCTTTAGCCTCTGCATCACTCTCTTATGCCCCTGCATTACTCTCGTATGCCGCGGAATCACTCTCTTGAGCCTCTGCATCCCTCTCATGAACTCCTGCATCCCTCTCATGAGCCTCTGCATTCCTCTCTTGAGCCTTTGCATCACTCTCTTAAGCCTCTGCATCCCTCTCTTGTGCATCTGCAATACCTCTCTTGAGCCTCTGCATCCCTCTATTGAGCCTCTGCATCCCTCTCTCAAACTTCTGCATCATTCTCTTAAGCTTTTGCATCACGCTCTTAAGCCTCTGAATCACTCTCTTGAGCCTCTGCATCACTCTCTTGAGCCCCTGCATCCCTCTCTTGAGCCTCTGCATTACTCTTTTCAGCCTCTGCATCACCCTCTTTAGCCTCTGCATCACTCTCTTGGGCCTCTGCATCCCTCTCCTTAGCCTCTACCTCCACTCTCTTAAGCCTCTGCATCTCTCTCGTAAGCCTCTAAATCACTCTCTTAAGCCTCTGCATCACTCTCTAGAGCCTCTACATCACTCTCTTCAGCCTTTGCATAACTCTTTTAAGCCTCTGCTTCCCTCTCTTGATCCTCTGCATCACTCTCTTGAGCCTCTGCATCACTCTCTCTTTAATCGCCTGCATCACTCTCTTGATCCTCTGCATCCCTCTCTGCATCACTCTCTTGGGCCTCTGCATCCCTCTCCTTAGCCTCTACCTCACTCTCTTAAGCCTCTGCATCTCTCTCGTAAGCCTCTAAATCACTCTCTTAAGCCTCGGCATCACTCTCTAGAGCCTCTACATCACTCTCTTCAGCCTTTGCATAACTCTCTTAAGCCTCTGCTTCCCTCTCTTGATCCTCTGCATCACTCTCTTGAACCTCTGCATCACTCTCATGATCCTTTGCTTCACTCTCTTGAGCCTCTGCATCACTCTCTTGAGCCTCTACATCACTCTCTTGAGCCTCTGTATTACTCTGTTGAGCCTCTTCATCACTCTCTTATGCCTCTGCATCTCTCTCTTCAGCCTCTGCATCACTCTCTTGAGCCTCTGCATCCCTCTCTGGAGCCTCAGCATCCCTCTCTTGAACCTCTGCTGCACTCTCTTGAGCCTCTGCATCATTCTCTTGAACCACTGCATCCCTCTCTTCAGCTTCTGCATCACTCTCTTAAGCCTCTGATTCCCTCTCTTGATCCTCTGCATCACTCTCTTGAGCTTCTGCATCACTCTCTTGAGCCTCTGCATCCCTCTCTTGAGCTTCTGCATCCCTCTCTTGAGCCTCTGCATCACTCTCTTGAGCCTCTGCATCACCCTTTTAAGCCTCTGCATCCCTTTTTTTGAGCCTCTGCATCCCTTTCTTGAGCGTCGCATCACTCTCTTGATCTCGTGAATCCCTCTCATTAGCCTTTGCATCCCTCTCCTGAGCCTTTGCATCACTCTCTAAAGCCTCTGCATTCCTCTCTTGACATTCTGCATCACTCTTAAGAGCATCTGCATCCTCTCTTGTGCCTCTGCATCCCTCACTTGAGCCTTTGCATCCCTCTCTTGAGCAACTGCATCCCTCTCTTGAGCCTCTGCATCCCTCTCTTGAGCCTCTGCATCCCTCTCTTAAGCCTCTGCATCACTCTTGTAAGCCTCTGAATCACTCTCTTGAGCCTCTGAATCCTCTCTTGAACTCCTGCATCCCACTCATGAGCCTCTGCATCCCTCTCTTGAGCCTTTGCATCACTCTCTTAAGCCTCTGCATCCCTCTGGTGAGCCTCTGCATCACTCTCAAGTACTTCTGCATCCTTCTCTTGTGCATCTGCATCCCTCACTTGAGCCTCTGCATCCCTCTCTTGAGCTTCTGCATCCCTCTCTTGAGCCTCTGCATCCCTCTCTTGAGCCTCTGCATCCCTCTCTCAAGCCTTTGCATCACTCTCTTAAGCCTCTGCATCACGCTCTTAAGCCTCTGAATCACTCTCTTGAGCCTCTGCATCACTGTCTTGAGCCCCTGCATCCTCTCTTTAGCCTCTGCATCACTCTCTTGAGCTTCTGCATAACCCTCTTAAGCCTCTGCATCACTCTCTTGGGCCTCTGCATCCCTCTCCTTAGCCTCTACCTCACTCTCTTAAGCCTCTGCATCACTCTCGTAAGCCTCTGAATCACTCTCTTAAGCCTCTGCATCACTCTCTAGAGCCTCTGCATCACTCTTTTCAGCCTTTGCATAACTCTCTTAAGCCTCTGCTTCCCTCTCTTGATCCTCTGCATCACTCTCTTGAGCCTCTGCATCACTCTCTTTATCGTCTGCATCACTCTCTTGAGCCTCTGCATCCCTCTCTGCATCACTCTCTTCGGCCTCTGCATCACTCTCTTAAGCCTCTGCTTTCCTCCTCTTGATCTCTGCATCACTCTCTTGAACCTCTGCATCACTCTCATGATCCTCTGCTTCACTCTCTTGAGCCTCTGCATCACTCTCCTGAGCCTCTACATCACTCTCTTGAGCCTCTGCATCCCTCTCTGGAGCCTCAGCATCCCTCTGTTGAACCTCTGCAGCACTCTCTTGAGCCTCTGCATCATTCTCTTGAACCTCTGCATCACTCACCTAAGCCTATGCATCACTCTCTTCAGCCTCTGCATCCCCGTCTTGAGCCTCTGCATCATTCGCTTAAGCATCTGCATCACTCTCTTGAGCCTCTGCACCCTCTCTTAAGCCTCTGCATCACTCTCTTAAGCCTCTGCATCACTCTCTTTAGCCTCTGCTTCACTCTCTGAGCCTCTGCATCACTCTCTTCAGCCTCTGCATCCCTCTCTTGAGCCTCTGCATCACTTTCTTGAGCTTATGCACCACTCTCATGAGCCTCAACGAGAAACAAATAGATGATTGAAAATGAAGTATTTAAGGTTATTATCTAATCAATTATGTGTTGTAAAATTTTTATCGTATATTTAATGAATTAATGACCAATAAACTGGAAATTAACAAAAACGTGGAAAAACAGCAAAATATTGCCTAATTCGATGATATTTTGTTTATATCACATAAATAAAAAGGGGGATGATAAACGTCAAAATATACTAAATTTGATGATTTAAAGTACGAAACAAAATGGAAGAAAACTTGCCTAAAATGCAATATTATGCGAAATTCTGAGATTTGAAGGCCAAATCACATATCGTGATACTACATGAAATAGTATCGAAATATTGGTAAAATGAATATATTTTCGTAATATCAAACAACATGAAAACTGTGAAAAAAGTCACTATTATACTAAATTTGAGGATTTTATCTTCGAATCATAAAGCGAGGTTTCGTATTATTTAGATCCAAGAAAAGACATATTACAATGTTGTTTCCAATACAAATGATAAAATCAATGTGGTTTCATTAGAATGAACTAAAATGTTCCTGATTTTCCGTTTATATTACCGATGGAAGATGTAACCGTAAAACCGGTCTATTCCAGCTGAAACGTCGATATATGCAATAAAACCGAACTTCTCCTTTTTTCAATATCTTACTCAGTATTTCAACGAGAAACAAATAGATGATTGAAAATGAAGTATTTAAGGTTATTATCTAATCAATTACGTGTTTGCATCATTTTTATCGTATATTTTATGAAATAATAACAATAAACTGGATATTCACAAAAACGTGGAAAGACGGGAAAATATTGCCTATTTCGATGATATTTTGTTTTAAATCACATTAAGGAAAAGGGGATGACAAGGGTCAAAATATTGCTAAATTCGATGATGTTGAGTGCGAAACCAAATGCAAGAAAACTTGCTTAAAATGCAATACTCTCCAAATTCTAAGATATGAAGGTCAAATCACATATCGTGATACTATATGAAATAGTATCGAAATATTGGTAAAAATGAATATATTTACGTAATATCAAACTACATAAAAAACGTGAAAAAGTCACTATTATAAAAAATATGAGGATTTTAACTTCGGAATCTTAAAGCGAGGTTTCATATTATTTAGATCCAAGAAAAGACATATGACAATGTTGTTTCCAATACAAATGATAAAAATCAATGTGTTTTCATTAGAATGAACTAAAATGTTCCTGATTTTCCGTTTATATTACCGATGGAAGATGTACACGTAAAACCGCACAATTCCGGCTGAAACGTCGATATATGCAATAAAAAACCGAACTTCTCCCCTTTTCAGTATCTTACTCAGTATTTCAACGAGAAACAAATAGATGATTGAAGATGAAGTATTTAAGTTTATTATCTAATCAATTACATGTTTGCATCTCTTTTATCGTATATTTAATGAATTAATTCCAATAAACTTAAAATTCACAGAAACGTGGAAAAACGGCAAAATATTGCCTAATTCGATGATATTTTGTTTAAATCACATAAAGGAAAAGGGGATGATAAACGTCAAAATATTGCTAAATTCGTTAATTTTTAGTACGAAACAAAATGCAAGAATTTTGCTTAAAAATGCAACATTTGCGAAATTTTGAGATTTGAAGGCCAAATCATATATCGTGAGAAAACATGAAGTAGTATCGATATATTGGTAAAACGAATATATTTACGTAAAATCACACCACATGAAAAACGTGAAAAAAGTCACTGTTTTACCATATTTGAGGATTTTAACTTCAAATCATAGAGCAAGGTTTCGATTATTTATAACCAAGAAAAAGACATATGACAATGTTGTTTTCCAATACAAATGATAAAATCAATGTGTTTCAATTAGAATAACTAAAATGTTCCCTGATCTTCCGTTTATATTTTCGACGAAAGATGTACACGTAAAACCGCTCTAATCCGGCTGAAATGTCGATATATGCAATAAACAGAAATTCTCCCCCTTTTCAATATCTTAGCAGTACTTTAACGAGAAACAAATAGTCGATTGAAAATGAAGTATTTAAGGTAATTTCTAATCAATTATGTGTTTGTATCATTTTTTATCATATATATAATGAATAATAACAATAAACTGGAAATCACAAAAACGTGGAAAAACAGCAAAAAATTGCCATAATCGATGATTTTTTGTTTATATCACATAAAGGAAAAGGGGGGATGATAAAAGTGAAAATATTAATAAATTCGATGATTTATAGTACGAAACAAAATGCAAGAAACTTTTCTTAAAATGCAATATTATGCGAAATTCTGAGATTGAAGGCCAAACCTATATCGTGATACTACATGAAAAAGTATCAAAATATTGGTAAAATGAATATATTTACGTAATATCAAACTACATGAAAAACGTGAAAAAGTCACTATTATACCAAATTTGAGGTTTTAACTTCGAATCATAAAGCGAGGTTTCGTATTATATAGATCCAAGAAAAGACACATGACAATGTTGTTTCAATACAAAATGATAAAAATCAATGTGTTTTCATTAGAATGAACTAAATGTTCCTGATTTTCCGTTTATATTACCGACAGAAGATGTACACGTAAAACCGTTCTAATCCGGCTGAAACGTCGATATATGCAATAAAAACCGAACTTCTCCCCTTTTCAATATCATATCAAGTATTTTAACGAGAAACAAATAGTTGATTGAAAATGAAGTATTTAAGTTTATCATCTAATCAATTATGTGTTTGTATCATTTTATCGTATATTTAATGAATTAATACCAATAAACTGGAAATTCACAAAAACGTGGAAAAACAGCAAAATATTGCCTAATTCGTAATTATTGTTTATATCACATAAAGGAAAAGTGAGATGATAAACGTCAAAATATTACTAAATTCGATGATTTTAGTACAAACAAATGCCAAGAAAAATCTGCTTTAAATGCAATATTATTAGAAATTCTGAGATTTGAAGGCCAAATCACATATCGTGATACTACATGAAATAGTATCGAAATATTGGTTAAAAATGAGGTCTATTTACGTAATATAAAACTACATGAAAAACGTTAAAAAGTCACTATTTTACCATATTTGAGGATTTTAACTTCCAAATCACAGAGCGTATTATTTAGAATCAAGAAAAGACATATTCAATGTTGTTTCCAATACAAATGATATAAATCAATGTGTTTTCATTAGAATTAACTAAAATGTTCCTGATTTTCCGTTTATATTACCGATGGAAGATGTACACGTAAAACCGCTCTATTCCGGCTGAAAACGTCGATATATGCAATAAAAACCGAACTCCTTCCCTTTTCAATATTTTACTCAGTATTTCAACGAGAAAACAAATAGATGATTGAAGATGAAGTATTTAAGGTTATTATCTAATCAATTATGGTGTTTGTATCATTTTTATCGTATATATAATGAATTAATAACAATAAACTGGAAATTCACAAAAACGTGGAAAAACAGCAAAAATTGCTGTTTTCTAGAGAAGTGATGCAGAGGATCAAGAGAGTGAGCAGAGACTCAAGAGAGGAATGAAGAGGCTGAAAAGAGTGATGGAGAGGCTCAAGCGAGTGATGCAGAGGCTCAAGAGAGGGATGCAGAGGCTCAAAAGAGGGATGCAGAGGCTCAAGAGAGTGATTCAGAGGCTTACGAGAGTGATGCAGAGGATCAAGAGAGTGATGCAGAGGCTCGAAAGACTTATGGAGATGCCTCAAGAAAGGATTCAGAGGCTTAAGAGGCTGTAGAGAGTGTTGCAGAGGCTCAAGAGAGGATGAAGAGGCTGGAAAAGAGTGATGTAGAGGCTTAGGAGACGGATGCAGAGGCTTAAGAGGATGATGCAGAGGCTCAAGAGAGTGATGCAGAGGCTCAAGAGAGGGATGCAGGGGCTCAAGAGAGTGATGCAGTGGCTCATGAGAGTGATTCAGAGGCTTAAGAGCGTGATGCAGAGGCTGAACGAGAGTGATGCAGAGGCTTAAGAGACGGATACAGAGGCTCAAGAGAGGGATGCAGAGGCTCAAGAGAGGGATGCAGAGGCTCAAGAGAGGGATGCAGAGGCTTCAAGTGAGGGAAGCAGAGGCACAAGAGAGGGATGCAGAGGCTCTTGAGAGTGATGCAGAGGCTCAATAGAGGGATGCAGAGGCCCAAAAGAGGGATGTAGAGGCTCAAGAGAGTGATTCAGAGGCTTACGAGAGTGATGCAGAGGATGAAGAGAGTGATGCAGAGGCTCGAGAGAGTTATGCAGATACCTCAAGAGAGGGATTCAGAGGCTTAAGAGAGTGATGCAGAGGCTGTAGAGAGTGTTGCAGAGGCTCAAGAGAGGGATGAAGAGGCTTAAAAGAGTGATGCAGAGGTTCAAGAGAGTGATGCAGAGGCTCAAGAGAGGGATGAAGAGGCTTAAAAGAGTGGTGCAGAGGCTCAAGAGAGGGACGCAGAGGCTCAAGAAAATGATTCAGAGGCTTACGAGAGTGATGCAGAGGCTTAAGAGAGTGAGGTAGAGGCTTAGGAGAGGGATGCAGAGGCTTAAGAGGATGATGCAGATGCTCCAGAGAGTGATGCAGAGGCTCAAGAGTGGTATGCAGGGGTTCAAGAGAGGGATGCAGGGGTTCAAGAGAGGGATGCAGAGGCTCAAGTGAAGGATGCAGAGGCTCTTGAGAGTGACGCAGAGGCTCAAGAGAGGGATGCAGAGGCTCTTGAGAGTGACGCAGAGGCTCAAGAGAGGGATGCAGAGGCTAAAGAAAGTAATGCAGAGGTTTAAAAATTGAGATGCAGAGGCTTAAGAGGGTGAGGCAGAGGCTCAAGAGAGTGATGCAGAGGCTCAAGAGAGGGAAGCAGAGGCTCAAGAGAGTCATGCAGAGGATCAAGCGAGGGAAGCAGAGGCTTAAGAGAGTGATGCAGAAGCTGAAGAAAGTGATGCAGAGGATCAAGAGAGTGATGCAGAGGCTCGAAAGAGTGATGCAGAGGCTCAAGAGAGTGATGGAGAGGCTTAAGAGAGGGATGCAGAGGCTCAAGAGAGAGACGCAGAGGCTCAAGAGAGTGATGCAGATGCTCAAGAGAGTGTTGCAGAGGGTTTAGAGAGTGATGCAGAGGCTGAAGAGAGTGTTGCAGAGGCTTAAGAGAGGGATGCAGAGGCTCTCGAGAGTGATGCAAAGCCTCAAGAGAGTGAGGCAGAGGCTTAAGAGAGGAATGCAGAAGCTCAAGAGAGGGATGTAGAGGCTCAAGAGAATGATGTAGAGGCTTAAGAGAGTGATGAAGAGGTTCAAGAGAGTGATGCAGAGGCCCAAGAGAATGATGTAGAGGCTTAAGAGAGGGATGCAGAGGTTCAAGAGAATGATGCAGGGGCTGAAGAGAATGATGCAGAGGCTTAAGAGAGGGATGCAGAGGATCAAAAGAGTGATGCAGAGGTTTAAGAGAGGAATGCAGAGGCTGAAGAGAATGATGCATAGGCTTAAGCAAGGGATGCAGAGGGAGAAGAGAATGATGCAGAGGCTTAAGAGAGGGGATGCAGAGGCTGAAGAGAGTGATGCAGAGGCTCAAGAGAGTGATCCAGAGGCTTAAGAGAGGGATGCAGAGGCTGAAGAGAATGATGCAGAGGCGTAGGAGAGGTATGAAGAGACTCAAGAGAGTGATACAGAGGCTCAATACAGGGGATGCAGAGGCTTAAGAGAGGGATGCAGAGGCTCAAGAGAGGGATGCAGAGGCTCAAGTGAGGGATGCAGAGGGAAAAGAGAGGGATGCAGAGGCTCTTGAGAGTGATGCAGAGCCTCAACAGAGGGATTCAGAGGTTTAAGAGAGTGATTCAAAGGCTCATGAGAGGGATGCAGAGGCTCATGAGAGGGATGCAGAAGTTCAAGAGAGGGATTCAGAGGCACAAGAGAGTGATTCAGAGGCATACGAGAGTGATGCAGAGGCTTAAGAGATTGATGCAGAGGCTTAAGAGAGGGACGCAGAGGCTCAAGAGAGGCATGCAGAGGCTAAAGAGAGGGATTCAGGGGCTCAAGAGAGGGATGCAGAGGCTCAAGTGAGGGATGCAGAGGCAAAAGAGAGGGATGCAGAGGCTCTTGAGAGTGATGCAGAGCCTCAACAGAGGGATTCAGAGGTTTAAGAGAGTGATTCAAAGGCTCATGAGAGGGATGCAAAGGCTCTTGAGAGTGATGCAGAACCTCAACAGAGGGATTCAGAGGTTTAAGAGAGTGATTCAAAGGATCATGAGAGGGATGCAGAGGCTCATGAGAGGGATGCAGGAGTTCAAGAGAGGGATTCAGAGGCTCATGAGAGTGATTCAGAGGCATACGAGAGTGGTGCAGAGGCTTAAGAGATTGATGCAGAGGCTTAAGAGAGGGACGCAGAGGCTCAAGAAAGGGATGCAGAGGCTAAAGAGAGGGATGCAGGGGTTCAAGAGAGGGATGCAGAGGCTCAAGTGAAGGATGCAGAGGCTCTTGAGAGTGACGCAGAGGCTCAAGAGAGGGATGCAGAGGCTCTTGAGAGTGACGCAGAGGCTCAAGAGAGGGATGCAGAGGCTAAAGAAAGTAATGCAGAGGTTTAAAAATTGAGATGCAGAGGCTTAAGAGGGTGAGGCAGAGGCTCAAGAGAGTGATGCAGAGGCTCAAGAGAGGGATGCAGAGGCTCAAGAGAGTCATGCAGAGGATCAAGCGAGGGAAGCAGAGGCTTAAGAGAGTGATGCAGAAGCTGAAGAAAGTGATGCAGTGGATCAAGAGAGTGATGCAGAGGCTCGAGAGAGTGATGCAGAGGCTCAAGAGAGTGATGGAGAGGCTTAAGAGAGGGATGCAGAGGCTCAAGAGAGAGACGCAGAGGCTCAAGAGAGTGATGCAGATGCTCAAGAGAGTGTTGCAGAGGCTTTAGAGAGTGATGCAGAGGCTGAAGAGAGTGTTGCAGAGGCTTAAGAGAGGGATGCAGAGGCTCTCGAGAGTGATGCAAAGCCTCAAGAGAGTGAGGCAGAGGCTTAAGAGAGGAATGCAGAAGCTCAAGAGAGGGATGTAGAGGCTCAAGAGAATGATGTAGAGGCTTAAGAGAGTGATGAAGAGGTTCAAGAGAGTGATGCAGAGGCACAAGAGAATGATGTAGAGGCTTAAGAGAGGGATGCAGAGGTTCAAGAGAATGATGCAGGGGCTGAAGAGAATGATGCAGAGGCTTAAGAGAGGGATGCAGAGGATCAAAAGAGTGATGCAGAGGTTTAAGAGAGGAATGCAGAGGCTGAAGAGAATGATGCATAGGCTTAAGCAAGGGATGCAGAGGGAGAAGAGAATGATGCAGAGGCTTAAGAGAGGGGATGCAGAGGCTGAAGAGAGTGATGCAGAGGCTCAAGAGAGTGATCCAGAGGCTTAAGAGAGGGATGCAGAGGCTGAAGAGAATGATGCAGAGGCGTAGGAGAGGTATGAAGAGACTCAAGAGAGTGATACAGAGGCTCAATACAGGGGATGCAGAGGCTTAAGAGAGGGATGCAGAGGCTCAAGAGAGGGATGCAGAGGCTCAAGTGAGGGATGCAGAGGGAAAAGAGAGGGATGCAGAGGCTCTTGAGAGTGATGCAGAGCCTCAACAGAGGGATTCAGAGGTTTAAGAGAGTGATTCAAAGGCTCATGAGAGGGATGCAGAGGCTCATGAGAGGGATGCAGAGTTCAAGAGAGGGATTCAGAGGCACAAGAGAGTGATTCAGAGGCATACGAGAGTGATGCAGAGGCTTAAGAGATTGATGCAGAGGCTTAAGAGAGGGACGCAGAGGCTCAAGAGAGGCATGCAGAGGCTAAAGAGAGGGATTCAGGGGCTCAAGAGAGGGATGCAGAGGCTCAAGTGAGGGATGCAGAGGCAAAAGAGAGGGATGCAGAGGCTCTTGAGAGTGATGCAGAGCCTCAACAGAGGGATTCAGAGGTTTAAGAGAGTGATTCAAAGGCTCATGAGAGGGATGCAAAGGCTCTTGAGAGTGATGCAGAACCTCAACAGAGGGATTCAGAGGTTTAAGAGAGTGATTCAAAGGATCATGAGAGGGATGCAGAGGCTCATGAGAGGGATGCAGGAGTTCAAGAGAGGGATTCAGAGGCTCACGAGAGTGATTCAGAGGCATACGAGAGTGGTGCAGAGGCTTAAGAGATTGATGCAGAGGCTTAAGAGAGGGACGCAGAGGCTCAAGAAAGGGATGCAGAGGCTAAAGAGAGGGATGCAGGGGTTCAAGAGAGGGATGCAGAGGCTCAAGTGAAGGATGCAGAGGCTCTTGAGAGTGACGCAGAGGCTCAAGAGAGGGATGCAGAGGCTCTTGAGAGTGACGCAGAGGCTCAAGAGAGGGATGCAGAGGCTAAAGAAAGTAATGCAGAGGTTTAAAAATTGAGATGCAGAGGCTTAAGAGGGTGAGGCAGAGGCTCAAGAGAGTGATGCAGAGGCTCAAGAGAGGGATGCAGAGGCTCAAGAGAGTCATGCAGAGGATCAAGCGAGGGAAGCAGAGGCTTAAGAGAGTGATGCAGAAGCTGAAGAAAGTGATGCAGAGGATCAAGAGAGTGATGCAGAGGGAGAGAGAGGCTCAAGAGAGTGATGGAGAGGCGAGGGGATGCAGAGGCTCAAGAGAGGACGCAGAGGCTCAAGAGAGTGATGCAGATGCTCAAGAGAGTGTTGCAGAGGCTTTAGAGAGTGATGCAGAGGCTGAAGAGAGTGTTGCAGAGGCTTAAGAGAGGGATGCAGAGGCTCTCGAGAGTGATGCAAAGCCTCAAGAGAGTGAGGCAGAGGCTTAAGAGAGGAATGCAGAAGCTCAAGAGAGGGATGTAGAGGCTCAAGAGAATGATGTAGAGGCTTAAGAGAGTGATGAAGAGGTTCAAGAGAGTGATGCAGAGGCACAAGAGAATGATGTAGAGGCTTAAGAGAGGGATGCAGAGGTTCAAGAGAATGATGCAGGGGCTGAAGAGAATGATGCAGAGGCTTAAGAGAGGGATGCAGAGGATCAAAAGAGTGATGCAGAGGTTTAAGAGAGGAACGCAGAGGCTGAAGAGAATGATGCATAGGCTTAAGCAAGGGATGCAGAGGGAGAAGAGAATGATGCAGAGGCTTAAGAGAGGGGATGCAGAGGCTGAAGAGAGTGATGCAGAGGCTCAAGAGAGTGATCCAGAGGCTTAAGAGAGGGATGCAGAGGCTGAAGAGAATGATGCAGAGGCGTAAGAGAGGTATGAAGAGACTCAAGAGAGTGATACAGAGGCTCAAGACAGGGGATGCAGAGGCTTAAGAGAGGGATGCAGAGACTCAAAAGAGTGATGCAGACGCTCAAGAGAGGGATGCAGAGGCTCATGAGAGTGATTAAGAGGATTACGAGAGTGATGCAGAGGATCAAGAGAAGAAAGCACAGGCTTAACAGAGTGATGCAGAGGCTGAGGAGAGTGATGCACAGGCTCTAGAGAGTGATGCAGAGGCTTAGGAGAGTGATGCAGAGGCTCAAGAAAGGGATGCAGAGGCTCAAAAGAGGGATGCAGAGGCTCAAGAGAGTGATTCAGAGGCTTACGAGAGTGATGCAGAGGATAAAGAGAGTGATGCAGAGGATCAAGAGAGGGAAGCAGAGGCTTACGAGAGTGATGCAGAGACTCTAAAGAGTGATGCAGAGGCTCAAGAGAGTGATGCAGAGGCTCTAAAGAGTGATGCAGAGGATCAAGAAAGAGATCCAGAGGCTCGAGAGAGTGATGCAAAGGCCTCAAGAGAGGGATTCAGAGGCTTAAGAGAGTGATGCAGAGGCTCAAGAGAGTTTTGCAGAGGCTCAAGAGAGAGATGCAGAGGCTCAAGAGAGTGATGCAGAGGTCAAGAGAGTTATGCAGAGGCTCAAGAGAGTGATGCAGAGGCTTACAAGAGAGATGCAGATGATCAAGAGAGGGATGCAGATGGTCAAGAGAGGGATGTAGAGGCTCAAGAGAGGGATGAATAGGCTCAAGTGAGTGTTTCAGAGGAATAGGAGAGGGATGCAGAGGCCCAAGAGAGGGATGTAGAGGCTCAAGAGAGGGATGAATAGGCTCAAGAGAGGGATGCAGAGGCTCAAGAGAGGGATGCAGAGGCTAACGTGAGGGATGCAGAGGCACAAGAGAAAGATGCAGAGGCACTTGAGAGTGATGCAGAGGCTCAAGAGAGGGATGCAGAGGCTTAACAGAGTGATGCATAGGCTCAATAGAGGGATGCAGAGGCTCAAGAGAATGATGTAGAATTTAAGAGAGGGATGCAGAGGTGAAGAGAATGATGCAGAGGCTCAAGTGAGTGATGCAGAGGCTGAAGAGAATGATGCAGAGGCTGAAGTGAGTGATGCAGAGTATCAAGAGAGTGATGCAGATGCTGAAGAGAGAGATGCAGAGGCTCTAGAGAGTGATGCAGAGGCTTAAGAGAGTGATGCAGAGGCTCAAGCGAGTGATGCAGAGGATCAAGAAAGTGATGCAGAGGCTCGAGAGAGTGATGCAGAGGCTCAAGATAGGGATTCAGAGGCTCAAGAGAGTGATGCAGAGGCTTACGAGAGTGATGCAGAGGATCAAGAGAGGGATGCAGAGGCTTAAGAGAGTGATGCAAAGGTTCAAGAGAGGGATGCAGAGGCTCAAGAGAGGGATAAAGCCTCTCTTAAGCCTCTGAATTAAGCCACTCTCTTAAGCCTCTGAGAGGCATCTGAGGCATCTGCATAACTCTCTCGAGCCTCTGCATCACTCTCTTGATCCTCTGCATTGCTCTCATAAGCCTCTGAATCACTCTCTTGAGCCTCAGCATCCCTCTTTTGAGCCTCTGCATCCCTCACCTGAGCCTCTGCATCACTCTCTTGAGCCTCTGCATCACTCTTTTAAGCCTCTTCATCCCTCTCTTGAGCCTCTGCAACACTCTCTACAGCCTCTGCATCACTCTCTTAAGCCTCTGAATCCCTCTCTTGAGGCATCTGCATAACTCTCTCGAGCCTCTGCATCACTCTCTTCATCCTCTGCATCACTCTCGTAAGCCTCTGAATCACTCTCTTGGGCCTCCGGATCCCTCTATTGAGCCTCTGCATCACTCTCAAGAGCCTCTGCATCCCTCTCATGTGCCTCTGCATCCCTCACTTGAGCCTCTGCATCCCTCTCTTGAGCCTCTGCATCCCTCTCTTGAGCCTCTGCATCCCTCTCTTGAGCCTCTGCATCACTCTCTTAAGCCTCTGCATCACGCTCTTAAGCCTCTGAATCACTCTCTTGAGCCACTGCATCATTCTCTTGAGCCCCTGCATCCCTCTCTTGAGCCTCTGCATCACTCTTTTCAGCCTCTGCATCACTCTCTTAAGCCTCTTAATCCCTCTCTTGAGGCATCTCCATAACTCTTTCGAGCCTCTGCATCACTCTCTTGATCCTCTGCATCACTCTCGTAAGCTTCTGAATCACTCTCTTGAGCCTCTGCATCCCTCTTTTGAGCCTCTGCATCCCTCTCTTGAGCATCTGCATCACTCTCTAGAGCCTCTGCATCACTCTCCTCAACCTCTGCATCACTCTGTTAAGCCTCTGCTTTCTTCTCTTGATCCTCTGCATCACTCTCTTGAGTTTCTGCATCACTCTCATGATCGTTTGCATCACTCTCTTGAGCCTCTGCATCACTCTTTTGAGCCTGTGCAACACTCTCTTGAGCCTCTGCATCACTCTCTTGAGCCTCTGCATCCCTCTCTTAAGCCTCTACATCATTCTCTTGAGTCTCTGCATCACTCTCTTGAGCCTCTGCATCACTCTCTTGAGCCTCTGCATCCCTCTCTTAAGCCTCTACATCATTCTCTTGAGCCTCTGCATCACTCTCAAGATCCTCTGCATCCCTCTCTTGTGCCTCTGCATCCCTCACTTGAGCCTCTGCATCCCTCTCTTGAGCCTCTGCATCCCTCTCTTGAGCCTCTGCCTCCCTCTCTTGAGCCTCTGCATCCCTCTCTTAAGCCTCTGCATCACTCTCTTAAGCCTCTGCATCACGCTCTTAAGCCTCTGAATCACTCTCTTGAGCCTCTGCATCACTCTCTTGAGCCTCTGCATCATCCTCGTAACCCTCTCCATCCCTCTCCTAAGCCTCTAGCTCACTCTCTTAAGCCTCTACATCACTCTCGTAAGCCTCTGAATCACTCTTTTGAGCCTCTGCATCCCTCGCTTTAGCCTCTGCATCACTCTTTTCAGCCTTTTCATCCCTCTCTTGAGCCTCTGCAACACTCTCTACAGCCTCTGCATCACTCTCTTATGCCTCTGCATCAATCTCTAGAGCCTCTACATCACTCTCCTCAGCCTCTGCATCACTCTGTTAAGCCTCTGCTTTCTTCTCTTGATCCTCTGCATCACTCTCTTAAGCCTCTGCTTTCTTCTTGATCCTCTGCATCACTCTCTTGAGCCTCTGCATCACTCTGTGAAGCCTCTGCTTTCTTCTATTGATCCTCTGCATCACTCTCTTGAGCCTCTGCATCATTCTCATGATCATCTACATCACTCTCTTGAGCCTCTGCATCACTCTCTTGAGCCTGTGCATCACTCTCTTGAGCCTCTGCATCACTCTCTTGAGCCTGTGCATCACTCTCTTGAGCCTGTGCATCACTCTCTTGAGCATTTGCATCACTCTCTTAAGCCTCTGCATCCTTCTCTTGATCCTCTGCATCACTCTCTTGAGCCTCTGCATTATTCTCTTGAGCATCTACATCCTTCTCCTAAGCCTCTGCATCACTCTCTTGAGCCTCTGCATCTTTTTATTAAGCCTCTGCATCACTCTCTTTAGTCTCTGCATCACTCTCGTAAGCCTCTGAATCACTCTCTTGAGCCTCTGAATCCTCTCTTGAACTCCTGCATCCCTCTCATGAGCCTCTGCATTCCTCTCTTGAGCCTTTGCATCACTCTCGTAAGCCTCTGCATCCCTCTGTTGAGGCTCTGCATCACTCTCAAGAGCGTCTGCATCCTTCTCTCGTGCATCTGCATCCCTCACTTGAGCCTCTGCATCCTTCTCTTGAGCTTCTGCATCCCTCTCTTGAGCCTCTGCATCCCTCTCTTGAGCCTCTGCATCCCTCTCTCAAGCCTCTGCATCACTCTCTTAAGCCTCTGCATCACGCTCTTAAGCCTCTGAATCACTCTCTTGAGCCTCTGCATCACTCTCTTGAGCCCCTGCATCTCTCTCTTGACCCTCTGCATCACTCTCTTGAGCTTCTGCAAAACCCTCTTAAGCCTCTGTATCACTCTCTTGGGCCTCTGCATCCCTCTCCTTAGCCTCTACCTCACTCTCTTAAGCCTCTGCATCACTCTCGTAAGCCTCTGAATCACTCTCTTAAGCCTATGCATCACTCTTTAGAGCCTCTGCATCACTCTTTTCAGCCTTTGCATAACTCTCTTAAGCCTCTGCTTCCCTCTCTTGATCCTCTGCATCGCTCTCTTCAGCCTCTGCATCACTCTCTTTATCGTCTGCATCAATCTCTTGAGCATCTGCATCCCTCTCTGCATCACTCTCTTCGGCCTCTGCATCACTCTCTTAAGCCTCTGCTTTCCTCTCTTGATCCTCTGCATCACTCTCTTGATCCTCTGCATCACTCTCAGGATCCTCTGCTTCACTCTCTTGAGCCTCTGCATCACTCTCTTGAGCCTCTACATCACTCTCTTGAGCCTCTGCATCCCTCTCTGGAGCCTCAGCATCCCTCTCTTGAACCTCTGCAGCACTCTCATGAGCCTCTGCATCATTCTCTTGAACCTCTGCATCCCTCTCTTAAGCCTCTGCATCACTCTCTGGAGCCTCTGCAACCCTCTCTTAAGCCTCTGCATCACTCACCTAAGCCTAAGCATCACTCTCTTCAGCCTCTGCATCCCTCTCTTAGCCTCTGCATCATCTCTGGAGCCTCTGCAACTCTTAAGCCTCTGCATCACTCACCTAAGCCTAAGCATCACTCTCTTCAGCCTCTGCATCCCTGTCTTGAGCCTCTGCATCATTCGCTTAAGCATCTGCATCACTCTCTTGAGCCTCTGCATCACTCTCTTGAGCCTCTGCATCTGCCATCACTCTCTTTAGCTCTGCACACTCTCCTGAGCCTCTGCATCACTCTCTTCAGCCTCTGCATCCCTCTCTTGAGCCTCTGCATCACTTTCTTGAGCTTATGCACCACTCTCGTGAGCCTCAACGAGAAACAAATAGATGATTGAAAATGTAGTATTTAAGGTTATTATCTAATCAATTATGTGTTTGTAAAATTTTTATCGTATATTTAATGAATTAATACCAATAAACTGGAAATTAACAAAAACGTGGAAAACAGCAAAATATTGCCTAATTCGATGATATTTTGTTTATATCACATAAATAAAAAGGGGGATGATAAACGTCAAAATATACTAAATATGATGATTTATAGTACGAAACAAAATGCAAGAAAACTTGCCTAAAATGCAATATTATGCGAAATTCTGAGATTTGAAGGCCAAATCACATATCGTGATACTACATGAAATAGTATCGAAATATTGGTAAAATGAATATATTTTCGTAATATCAAACAACATGAAAAAAGTGAAAAAAGTCACTATTATACCAAATTTGAGGATTTTATCTTCGAATCATAAAGCGAGGTTTCGTATTATTTAGATCCAAGAAAAGACATATGACAGTGTTGTTTCCAATACAAATGATAAAAACCAATGTGTTACCATTAGAATGAACTAAAATGTTCCTGATTTTCCGTATATATTACCGATGGAAGATATACACGTAAAACCGTTCTATTCCTGCTGAAACGTCGATATATGCAATAAAAACCGAACTTCTTCCCTTTTCAATATTTTACTCAGTATTTCAACGAGAAACAAATAGATTATTGAAAATGAAGTATTTAAGGTTATTATCTAATCAATTACGTGTTTGCATAATTTTTATCGTATATTTTATGAATTAATAACAATAAACTGGATATTCACAAAAACGTGGAAAGACGGCAAAATATTGCCTATTTCGATGATATTTTGTTTAAATCACATAAAGGAAAAGGGGATGATAATCGTCAAAATATTACTAAATTCAATGATTTTTAGTACAAAAACATGCTTAAAATGCAAAATATGCGAAATACTGAGATTTGAAGACCAAATCACATATCGTGATACAACATGAAATAGTATCGAAATATTGGTAAAATGAATATATTTACGTAATATCAAACTACAAAAAAAACGTGAAAAGAGTCACTATTATACCAAATTTGAGGTTTTATCTTCGAATCATAAAGCGAGGTTTCGTATTATTTAGATCCAAGAAAAGACATATGACAATGTTGTTTCCAATACAAATGATAAAAACCAATGTGTTACCATTAGAATGAACTAAAATGTTCCTGATTTTCCGTATATATTACCGATGGAAGATATACACGTAAAACCGCTCTATTCCTGCTGAAACGTCGATATATGCAATAAAAACCGAACTTCTTCCCTTTTCAATATTTTACTCAGTATTTCAACGAGAAACAAATAGATGATTGAAGATGAAGTATTTAAAGTTATTATCTAATCAATTATGTGTTTGTATCATTTTTATCGTATATATAATGAATTAATAACAATAAACTGGAAATTCACAAAAACGTGGAAAAACAGCAAAAAATTGCCTAATTCGAGGATATTTTGTTTATATCACATAAACGAAAAGAGGGGATGATAAACGTGAAAATATTACTAAATTCGATGATTTAATGTACGAAACAAAATGCAAGAAAACTTTTCTTAAAATGCAATATTATGCGAAATTCTGAGATTTGAAGGCTAAATCATATATCGTGATACTACATGAAAAAGTATCGAAATATTGGTAAAAATGAATATATACGTAATATCAAACTACATGAAAAACGTGAAAAAATTCACTATTATACCAAATTTGAGGTTTTAACTTCGAATCATAAAGCGAGGTTTCGTATTATTTAGATCCAAGAAAAGACACATGACAATGTTGTTTTCAATACAAATGATAAAAATCAATGTGTTTTCATTAGAATGAACTAAAATGTTCCTGATTTTCCGTTTATATTACCGACAGAAGATGTACACGTAAAACCGTTCTAATCCGGCTGAAACGTCGATATATGCAATAAAAACTGAACTTCTCCTCTTTTCAATATCTTATCAAGTATTTTAACGAGAAACAAATAGTTGATTGAAAACGAAGTATTTAAGTTTATCATCTAATCAATTATGTGTTTGTATCATTTTTATCGTATATTTAATGAATTAATACCAATAAACTGGAAATTCACAAAAACGTGGAAAAACAGCAAAATATTGCCTAATTCGATAATATTTTGTTTATATCACATAAAGGAAAAGTGAGATTATAAACGTCAAAATATTACTAAATTCGATGATTTTTAGTACGAAACAAAATGCAAGAAAACTTGCTTAAAATGCAATATTATGCGAAATTCTGAAATTTGAAGGCCAAATCACATATCGTGATACTACATGAAATAGTATCGAAATATTGGTAAAAATGAGTCTATTTACGTAATATAAAACTACATGAAAAACGTGAAAAAGTCACTATTTTACCATATTTGAGGATTTTAACTTCAAATCACAGAGCGAGGTTTCGTATTATTTAGAATCAAGAAAAGACATATGACAATGTTGTTTCCAATACAAATGATATAAATCAATGTGTTTTCATTAGAATTAACTAAAATGTTCCTGATTTTCCGTTTATATTACCGATGGAAGATGTACACGTAAAACCGCTCTATTCCGGCTGAAACGTCGATATATGCAATAAAAACCGAACTTCTTCCCTTTTCAATATTTTGCTCAGTATTTCAACGAGAAACAAATAGATGATTGAAGATGAAGTATTTAAGGTTATTATCTAATCAATTATGTGTTTGTATCATTTTTATCGTATATATAATGAATTAATAACAATAAACTGGAAATTCACAAAAACGTGGAAAAACAGCAAAAAATTGCCTAATTCGATGATATTTTGTTTGTATCACATAAAGGAAAAGGGGGGATGACAAACGGGAAAATATTACTAAATTCGATGATTTATAGTACGAAACAAAATGCAAGAAAACTTTTCTTAAAATGCAAAATTATGCGAAATTCTGAGATTTGAAGGCCAAATCACATATCGTGATACTACATGAAATAGCATCGAAATATTGGTAAAAATGAGTCTATTTACGTAATATAAAACTACATGAAAAACGTGCAAAGAGTCACTATTATACCAAATTTGAGGTTTTATCTTCGAATCATAAAGCGAGGTTTCGTATTATTTAGATCCAAGAAAAGACATATGACAATGTTGTTTCCAATACAAATGATAAAAACCAATGTGTTACCATTAGAATGAACTAAAATGTTCCTGATTTTCCGTTTATATTACCGATGGAAGATATACACGTAAAACCGCTCTATTCCGGCTGAAACGTCGATATATGCAATAAAAACCGAACTTCTCCCATTTTCAATATGTTTCTCAGTATTTCAACGAGAAACAAATAGATGATTGAAAATGAAGTATATAAGGTTATTATCGAATCAATTATGTGTTTGTATCCTTTTTATCGTATATTTAATGAATTGATAACAATAAACTGAAAATTCACAAAAACGTGGAAAACAGCAAAATATTGCCTAATTCGATTATATTTTGTTTATATCAGATAAAGGAAAAGGGGGATGATAAACGTCAAAATATTACTAAATTCAATGATTTTTAGTACGAAAACATGCTTAAAATGCAAAATATGCAAAATACTGAGATTTGAAGACCAAATCACATATCGTGATACAACATGAAATAGTATCGAAATATTGGTAAAATGAATATATTTACGTAATATCAAACTACAAAAAAAACGTGAAAAAGTAACTATTATATCAAATTTGAGGATTTTATCTTCGAATCATAGAGCGAGGTTTCGAATTATTTAGATCCAAGAAAAGACATATGACAATGTTGTTTCCAATACAAATGATAAAAATCAATATGTTTTCATTAGAATCAACTAAAATGTTCCTGATTTTCCGTTTATATTACTGACGGAAGATGTATACATAAAACCGCTCTAATCCGGCGGAAACGTCGATATATGCAATATAAACAGAAATTCTCCCTTTTTCAATATCTTAACAAGTATTTTAACGAGAAACAAATAGTTGATTGAAAATGAGGTATTTAAGGTTAATTTCTATTCAATTATGTGTTTGCATCATTTTTATCGTATATATAATGAATTAATAACAATAAACTGAAAATTTACAAAAACGTGGAAAAACAGCATAATATTGCCTAATTCGATGATATTTTGTTTATATCACATAAAGGAAAAGTGAGATGATAAACGTCAAAATATTGCTAAATTCGATGATTTTTAGTACGAAACAAAATGCAAGAAAACTTGCTTAAAATGCAATATTATACGAAATTCTTAGATTTGAAGGCTAAATCACATATCGTGATACTATATGAAATAGTATCGAAATATTGGTAAAAATGAATATATTTACGTAATATAAAACTACATGAAAAACGTGAAAAGAGTCACTATTATACCAAATTTGAGGTTTTAACTTCGAATCATAAAGCGAGGTTTCGTATTATATCCCTCTCATGGGCCTCTCCATAACTCCCTTGTGTCTCTGAATCCCTCTCTTGAGCCTCTGAATCCCTCTCTTGAGCCTCTGAATCCCTCTCGTAAGCCTCTGCATCACTCACTTTAGCCTCTGCATCACTTTCGTACCCTCTGAATCACTCTCTTGAGCCTCTGCATCCCACTCTTGAGCCTCTGCATCCCTCTCTTGAACTCCTGCAAACCTCTCTTGAGCCTCTGCATCCTTCTCCTGAGCCTTTGCATCACTCCCTTAAGCCTCTGCATCCCTCTCTTGATCCTCTGCATCACTCTCATAAACCTCTGCATCACTCTATTGAGCCTCTGCATAACTCTCTTTAGTGTCTGCATAACTCTCTTGAGCCTCTGCATCACTCTCACGAGCCTCTGCATAACTTTCTTGAATCTCTGCATCACTCTCTTGAGCCTTTTTATCACTCTCTTAAGCCTCTGCCTCTCTCTCTTAAGACTCTGCATCACTCTCTTGAGTCTCTTCTTCCCCTCTCTTGAGCCTCTGCATCCCTCTCTTGAGCCTCTGCAACACTCTCTTCAGCCTCGGCATCACTCTCTTAATCCTATGAATCCCTCTCTTGAGCCTCTGAATCCCTCTCTTAAGCTTCTGCATCACTCTATCGAGCCTCTGCATCACTCTCTTGATCCTCTGCATCACTCTCTTAAGCCTCTGCCTCACTCTCTTAAGCCTCTGCATCACTCTCTTAAGCCTCTGCATCACTTTCTTAAGTCTCTGCATCACTCTCTTAATCCTCAGCATCCCTCTGTTCATCCTCTGCATCCCTCCCTTGAACTCCTGCATCCCTCTCATGAGCCTCTGCATCCCTCTCCTGAGCCTTTGGAACACTCTCCTAAGCCTCTGCATCCCTCTCTTGAGCCCTTGCATCACTCTCAAGAGCCTCTGCATCCCTCTGCTGAGCCTCTGCATCCCTCTGCTGAGCCTCTTGAGGCCCTTCCTCCAGCTCTTAAGCCTCTGCATCCCTCTCTTGTGCCTCTGCAACACTCTCTTCAGCCTCTGCATCACTCTCTTAAGCCTATGATTCTCTCTCTTGAGCCTCTGAATCCCTCTCTTGAGCCTTTGCATCACTCTCACGAGCCTCTGCATCACTTTCTTGATCCTCTGCATCACTCTCTTGAGCCTTTTTATCACTCTCTTAAGCCTCTGCATCACTCTCTTGAGTCTCTGTATCTCTCTCTTAATCCTCTGCATCCCTCTGTTCATCTTCAGCATCACTCTCTTGAGCCTCTGCATCATTCTCTTGAGCCTCTGCATCCCTCTTTTAAGCCTTTACATCATTCACTTGAGCTTCTGCATCACTCTCTTTAGTCTCTACCTTCACTCTCTTAAGCCTCCGCATCTCTCTCTTCAGTCTCTGCATCACTCTCTTGAGCCTCTGCATCCCTCTCTTGAGGCCCTGCATCCCTCTCTTAAGCCTCTGCATCACTCTCTTGAGCCTCTGCATCACTCTCGTCATCCTCTGCATCCCTCCCTTGAGCATCTGCATCACTCCCTTGGGCCCCTGCATCACTCTCTTGAGCCTCTGCATCCCTCTCTTGAGCCCCTGCATCCCTCTCTTAAGCCTCTGAATCACTCTCTTAAGCCTCTGCATCACTCTCTTCAGCCTCTGAATCACTCTCGTGAGCCTCTGCATCCTTCTCTTGAGCCTCTGCATCACTCTCTTGAGCCTCTGCATCCTTCTCTTGAGCCTCTGCATCATTCTTCTAGGCCTCTGCATCACTCTCTTGAGCCTCTGCATCACTCTCTTGAGCCTCTGCATCACTCTCTGGAGCCTCTGCATCACTCTCTTGAGCCTCTGCATCCCTCTCTTGCGTCTCTGCATCACTCCCTTAAGCCTCTGCATCCCTCTCTTCATTCTCTGCATCACTCACTTGAGCCTTTGCATCATTCTCTTGAGCGTCTGCATCCCTTTCTTGAGCCTCTGCATCCCTCTCTTGCGTCTCTGCATCACTCCCTTAAGCCTCTGCATCGCTCTCTTCATCCTCTGCATCACTCACTTGAGCCTTTGCATCATTCTTTTCAGCCTCTGCATCACTCTCCTGAGCCTCTGCATCACTCACTTAAGCCTCTGCATCATTCTCTTCAACATCTGCATCACTCTCTTGAGCCTCTGCATCACTCTCTTGAGCCTCTGCATTACTCTTTTAAGCCTCTGTATCATTCTCTTCAGCCTCTGCATCCCTCTCTTAAGCCTCTGCATCACTCTCTTGAGTCTCTGCATCACTCTCTTCAGCCTCTGCATTCCTCTCGTAAGCCTCAGCATCATTCTCTTCAGCCTCTGCATCCCTGTCTTGATCCGCTGCATCACTCTCGTAAGCCTCCGCATCACTCTCTTGAGCCTCTGCATAACTCTCTTTAACCTCTGCATCACTCTCCTGTGCCTCTGCATCCTTCTCTTTAGCCTCTGCATCACTCTCTTGAGCCTCGGCATCCCTCTCTTAAGCCTCTGCATCACTCTCTTGATCCTCTGCATCACTCTCTTAAGCCTCTGCATCCCTCTCTTGAGCCACTGCATCACTCTCTTGAGCCTCTGCATCACTCTATTGAGCCTCTGCATCACTCTCTTGAGCCTCTGCATCCCTCTCTTAAGCGTCTGCATCACTCTCTTAAGCCTCTGCATCTCTTTCGTGAGCCTCTGCATCAATCTCCTTAGCCTCTGCAACACTCTCTTCAGCCTCTGCATCACTCTCTTAAGCCTCTGCATCCCTCACTTGATTCTCTGCATCACTCTCGTAAACCTCTGCATCAGCCTCTTGAGCCTCTTCATAACTCTTTTTAGCTTCTTCATCACTCTCTTTAGCCTCTGCATCTCTCTCTTGAGCTTCTGCAACACTCTCTTCAGCCTCTGCATCACTCTCTTAAGCCTCTGCATCACTCTCTTCGGCCTCTGCATCACTCTCTTAAGCCTCTGCTTCCCTCTCTTGATCCTCTGCATCACTCTATTGAGCCTCTGCATCACACTCATAATCCTCTGCATCACTCTCTTGATCCTCTGCATCACTCTTTTGAGCCTCTGCATCACTCTGTTGAAACTCTGCATCACTCTCTGGAGCCTCTGCATCACTCTCTTGAGCCTCTGCATCCCTCTCTTGAGTCTCTGCATCACTCTCTTAAGCCTCTGCATCACTCTCGTAAGCCTCTGCATCACTCTCTTGAGCCTCTGTATCATTCTCTTGAGCCTCTGCATCCCTTTCTTAAACCTCTACATCATTCTGTTGAGCCACTGCATCACTCTCTTGAGTCTCTGCATCACTCCCTTAAGCCTCTGCATCTCTCTCTTCAGCCTCTGCATCACTCTCTTGAGCCTCAGCATCCCTCTCCTAAGCCTCTGCATCACTCACTTAAGCTTTCAATCAACCATTTGTTTCTCGTTAAAATACTGAGTAAAATATTAAAAAGGGGAGAAGTTCTGTTTTTATTGCATATATCGATGTTTCCGCCGGATTAGAGCGGTATTACGTGTACATCTTCCATCGGTAATATAAACGGAAAATCAGGAACATTTTAGATAATTCTAATGAAAACACATTGGTTTTTATCATTTGTATTAGAAACAACATTGTCATATGTCTTTTCTTGGATCTAAATAATACGAAACCTCGCTCTATGATTTGAAGTAAAAATCCTCAAATATGGTTAAATAGTGACTTTTTTCACGTTTTTCATGTTGTTTGATATTACGTATATATATTAATTTTTATCAATATTTTGATACTATTTCATGTAATATCACGATATGTGATTTGGCCTTCAAATCTCAGAATTTCGCATAATATTGCAATTTAAGCAAGTTTTCTTGCATTTTGTTTCATACGAAAAATCATCAAATTTAGCAATATTTTGACGTTTATCATCCCCTTTTCCTTTATGTGATTTAAACAAAATATCATCGAATTAGGCAATATTTTGCCGTTTTTCCACGTTTTTTGAATTTTCAGTTTATTGTTATTAATTCATTATATATACGATAAGAATGATGCAAACACATAATTGATTAGATAATAACCTTAAATACTTCATTTTCAATCAACTATTTGTTTCTCGTTAAAATACTGAGTAAGATATTGAAAAGGGGAGAAGTTCTGATTTTATTGCATATATCGACGTTTCAGCAGGAATAGAGCGGTTTTCGTGTACATCTTCCATCGGTAATATGAACGGAAAATCAGGAACATATTAGTTAATTCTAATGAAATCACATTGATTTTTATCATTTGTATTGGAAACAACATTGTCATATGTCTTTTCTTGGGTCTAAATAAAACGAAACCTCGCCGTTTTTCCACGTTTATGTGAATTTTCAGTTTAATGTTATTAATTCATTAAATATATGATAAAAACGATTCAAACACATAATTGATTAGAAATTAACCTTAAATACTTCATTTTCAATCAACCATTTGTTTCTCGTTAAAATACTGAGTAGGATATTGAAAAGGGGAGAAGTTCGGTTTTTATTGCATATATCGACGTTTCAGTCGGATTAGAGTGGTTTTACTTGTACATCTTCCATCGGTAATATAAACGGAAATTCAAGAACATTTTAGTTAATTTTAATGAAAACACATTGGTTTTATCATTTGTATTTGAAACAACATTGTCATATGTCTTTTCTTTTCATTTTAGTTAATTCTAATGAAAACACATTGACTTTTATCAATTGTATTGGAAACAACATTTCATTTGTATTGGAAACAACATTGTATTGGAAACAACATGTATTGGAAACAACTTTTCTTGGATCTAAATAATACGAAACCTCGCTCAATGATTTCAAGTTAAAATCCTCAAATATGGTTAAATAGTGACTTTTTTCACGCTTTTCTTGTAGTTTGATATTACGTAAATATATTCATTTTTACCAATATTTCGATGGTTTTTCATGTAGTATCACGATATGTGATTTGGCCTTCAAATCTCATAATTTCGCATAATATTGCACTTTAGTTATTTTTTTCACGTTTTTCATGTAGTTTGACATTCCGTAAATATATTCTTTTTTACCATTATTTCGATACTTTTTCATGTAGTATCACGATATGTGATTTGGCCTTCTAATCTCAGAATTTCGCATAATATTGCATTTTAAGCAAGTTTTCTTGCATTTTGTTTCGTACTATAAATCAACGAATTTAGTAATATTTTGACGTTTATCATCCCCCTTTTCCTTTATGTGATATAAACAAAATATCATCGAATTAGGCAATATTTTGCTGTTTTTCCACGTTTTTGTGAATTTCGAGTTTATTGTAATTAATTCATTAAATATACGATAAAAATGATACAAACACATAATTGATTAGATAATAACCTTAAATACTTCATTTTCAATCATCTATTTGTTTCTAGTTGAAATACTGAGTAAGATATTGAAAAGGGGAGAAGCTCGGTTTTTATTGCTTATATCGACGTTTCAGCCGGAATAGAGCGGTTTTACGTGTACATCTTCCATCGGTAATATAAACGGAAAATCAGGAACATTTTAGTTCATTCTAATGAAAACACATTGATTTTTATAATTTGTATTGGAAACAACATTGTCATATGTCGTTTCTTGGATCTAAATAATACGAAACCTCACTTTATGATTCGAAGTTAAAACCTCAAATTTGGTATAATAGTGACTTTTTTCAGGTTTTCATGTAGTTTGATATTACGTAAATATATTCATTTTTACCAATATTTCGATGCTTTTTCATGTAGTATCACGATATGTGATTTGGCCTTCAAATCTCATAATTTCGCATAATATTGCATTTTAGTTACTTTTTTCACGTTTTTCATGTAGTTTGATATTACGTATATATATTCATTTTTACCAATATTTCGATACTTTTTCATGTAGTATCACGATATGTGATTTTGCCTTCAAATCTCAGAATTTCGCATAATATTGCATTTAAGCAAGTTTTCTTGCATTTTGTTTCGTACTAAACATCATCGAATTTAGCAATATTTTGACGTTTATTATCCCCCTTTTCCTTTATGTGATATAAACAAAATATCATCGAATTAGGCAATATTTTGCTGCTTTTCCACGTTTTTGTGAGTTTTCAGTTTATTGTTATTAATTCATTAAATATACGATAAAAATGATGCAAACACGTAATTGATTAGATAATAACCTTAAATACTTCATTTTCAATCATCTATTTGTTTCTCGTTGATATACTGAGTAAGATATTGAAAAGGGGAGAAGGTCGGTTATTATTGCATATATAGACGTTTCAGCCGGAATAGAGCGGTTTTACGTGTACATCTTCCATCGGTAATATAAATGGAAAATCAGGAACATTTTAGTTAATTCTAATGAAAACACATTGATTGTTATCATTTATATTGGAAACAACATTGTCATATGTCTTTTCTTGGATCTAAATAATACGAAACCTCGCTTTATGATTCGAAGTTAAAATCCACAAATTTGGAATAATAGTGACTTTTTTCACGTTTTTCATGTAGTTTGATATTACGTAAATATATTCATTTTTACCAATATTTCGATACTATTTCATGTAGTATCACGATATTTGATTTAGCCCACAAATCTCAGAATTTCGCATAATATTGCATTTTAGTTACTTTTTTCACGTTTTTCATGTAGTTTGATATTACGTAAATATATTCATTTTTACCAATATTTCGATACTATTCCATGTAGTATCACGATATGTGATTTGGAATTCATATATCAGATTTTTGCATAATATTGCATTTTAAGCTAGTTTTCTTGCATTTTGTTTCGTACTAAACATCATCGAATTTAGCAATATTTTGACGTTTATTATCCCCCTTTTCCTTTATGTGATATAAACAAAATATCATCGAATTATGCAATATTTTGCTGCTTTTCTACGTTTTGGTGAATTTCCAGTTTATTGTTATTAATTCATTAAATATACAATAAAAATAATACAAACACATAATTGTTTAGATAATAACCTTAAATACTTCATTTTCAATCATCTATTTGTTTCTCGTAGAAATACTGAGTAAGATATTGAAAAGGGGACAAGTTCGGTTTTTATTGCATATTGCGTAAATATATTCCTTTTTAACCAATATTTCTATACTATTTCGTGTTGTATCATGATATGTGATTTGGCCTTCAAATCTGAGAATTTCGCATAATATTGCATTTTAAGCATGTTTTCTTGCATTTTGTTTCGTACAATGAATCATCGAATTTAGTAATATTTTGACGTTTATCATCCCCCTTTTCCTTTATGTGATATAAATAAAATATCATCGAATTAGGCAATTTTTTGCTGTTTTTCAACATTTTTGTGAATTTCCAGTTTATTGTTATTAATTCATTATATATACGATAAAAATGATACAAACACATAATTGATTAGAAAATAACCTTAAATACTTCATCTTCAATCATCTACTTGTTTCTCGTTGAAATACTGAGTAGGATATTGAAAACAGGAGAAGGTCGGTTTTTATTGCATATATCGACGTTTCAGCCGGAATAGAGCGGTTTTACGTGTACATATTCCATCAATAATATAAACGGAAAATCAGGAACATTTTAGTTCATTCTAATGAAAACACATTGATATTTATCATTTGTATTACAAACAACATTGTCTTTTCATGGATCTAAATAATATGAAACCTCACTTTATGATTCGAAGTTAAAAACCTCATATTTGGTATAATAGTGACTTTTTTCACGTTTTTCATGTAGTTTGATATTACGTAAATATATTCATTTTTACCAATATTTCGATACTTTTTCATGTAGTATCACGATATGTGATTTGGCCTTCAAATCTCAGAATTTTGCATAATATTGCATTTTAAGCAAGTTTTCTTGCATTTTGTTTCGTACTATAAATCATCGAATTTAGTAATATTTTGACGTTTATCATCCCCCTTTTCCTTTATGTGATATAAAAAAATATCATCGAATTAGGCAATATTTTGCTGTTTCAACATTTTTGTGAATTTCCAGTTTATTGTTATTAATTCAATATATATACGATAAAAATGATACAAACACATAATTGATTAGATAATAACCTTAAATACTTCATTTTCAATCATCTATTTGTTTCTCGTTGAAATACTGAGTAAGATTTTAATGATACATTAATGATACAAACACGTAATTGATTAGATAATAAACTTAAATACTTCATCTTCAATCATCTACTTTTTTCTAGTAGAAATACTGAGTAGGATATTGAAAAGGGGAGAAGTTCGGTTCTTATTGCATATATCGACGTTTCAGCTGGAATTGTGCGGTTTTACGTGTAAACCTTCCATCGGTAATATAAACGGAAAATCAGGAACATTTTAGTTCATTCTAATGAAAACACATTGATTTTTATCATTTATATTGGAAACAACATTGTCATATGTCTTTTCTTGGATCTAAATAATACGAAACCTCGCTTTATGATTCGAAGTTAAAATCCACAAATTTGGAATAGTGACTTTTTTCACGTTTTTCATGTAGTTTGATATTACGTAAATATATTCATTTTTACCAATATTTCGATACTATTTCATGTAGTATCACGATATGTGATTTGGAATTCATATATCAGATTTTTGCAAAATATATCATTTTAAGCTCGTTTTCTTGCATTTTGTTTGGTACTATAAATCAACGAATTTAGTAATATTTTGACGTTTATCATCCCCCCTTTTCCTTTATGTGATATAAACAAAATATCATCGAATTAGGCAATATTTTGCTGCTTTTCCACGTTTTTTTGAATTTCCAGTTTATTGTTATTAATTCATTAAATATACAATAAAAATAATACAAACACATAATTGATTAGATAATAACCTTAAATTCTTCATTTTCAATCATCTATTTGTTTCTCGTAGAAATACTGAGTAGGATATTGAAAAGGGGATAAGTTCGGTTTTTATTGCATTTATCGACGTTTCAGCTGGAATAGAGCGGTTTTTTGTTTACATCTTCCATCGGTAATATGAACGGAAAATCAGGAACATTTTAGTTAATTCTAATGAAAACACATTGATTTTTATCATTTGTATTGGAAACAACATTGTCATATGTCTTTTCTTGGATCTAAATAATACGAAACCTCACTTTATGATTCGAAGTTAAACCCTCAAATTTATTATAATAGTGAGTTTTTTCACGTTTTTCATGTAGTTTGATATTACGTAAATATATTCATTTTTACCAATATTTCCATGCTTTTTCATGTAGTATCACGATATGTGATATGGCCTTCAAATCTCATAATTTCGCATAATATTGCATTTTAGTTACTTTTTTTACGATTTTCATGTAGTTTGATATTACGTAAATATATTGATTTTTACCAATATTTCGATACTTTTTCATGTAGTATCACGATATGTGATTTGGCCTACAAATCTCAGAATTTCGCATAATATTGCATTTAAGCAAGTTTTCTTGCATTTTGTTTCGTACTATATATCATCGAATTTAGTAATATTTTGACGTTTATCATCCCCCTTTTACTCTATGTGATATAAACAAAATTTCATCGAATTAGGCAATATTTTGCTGTTTTTCCACGTTTTTGTGAATTTCCAGTTTATTGTTATTAATTCATTAAATATACGACAAAAATGATACAAGCACATAATTGATTAGATAATAATAACCTTAAATACTTCATTTTCAATCATCTATTTGTTTCTCGTTGAAATACTGAGTAAGATATTGAAAAGGGGAGAAGTTCGGTTTTTATTGCATATATGGACGTTTCAGCCGGAATAGAGCGGTTTTACGTGTACATCTTCCATCGGTAATATAAACGAAAAATCAGGAACATTTTAGTTTATTCTAATGAAAACACATTGATTTTTATCATTTGTATTGGAAACAACATTGTCATATGTCTTTTCTTGGATCTAAATAATACGAAACCTCGCTTTATGATTCGACGATAAAAACCTCAAATTTGGTATAATAGTAACTTTTTTCACGTTTTTCATGTAGTTTGATATTACGTAAATATATTCATTTTTACCAATATTTCGATACTATTTCATGTAGTATCACGATATGTTATTTGGCCTTCAAATCTCAGAATTTTGCATAATATTGCATTTTAAGCAAGTTTTCTTGCATTTTGTTTCGTACTATAAATCATCGAATTTAGTAATATTTTGACGTTTATCATCCCCCTTTTCCTTTATGTGATATAAGAAAATATCATCGAATTAGGAAATATTTTGCTGTTTCAACATTTTTGTGAATTTCCTGTTTATTGTTATTAATTCATTATATATACGATAAAAATGATACAAACACATAATTGATTAGATAATAACCTTAAATTCTTCATCTTCAATCATCTACTTTTTTCTCGTAGAAATACTGAGTAGGATATTGAAAAGGGGAGAAGTTCGGTTCTTATTGCATATATCGACGTTTCAGCTGGAATTGTGCGGTTTTACGTGTACACCTTCCATCGGTAATATAAACGGAAAATCAGGAACATTTTAGTTCATTCTAATGAAAACACATTGATTTTTATCAGTTGTATTGGAAACAACATTGCCATATGTCTTTTCTTGGATCTAAATAATACGAAACCTCGCTTTATGATTCGAAGTTAAAATCCACAAATTTGGAATAATAGTGACTTTTTCACGTTTTTCATGTAGTTTGATATTACGCAAATATATTCATTTTTACCAATATTTCGATACTAATTCATGTAGGATCACGATATGTGATTTGGCCTTCATATCTCAGATTTTCGCATAATATTGCATTTTAAGCAAGTTTTCCTGCATTTTGTTTCTTACTAAACATCATCGAATTTAGCAATATTTTGACGTTTATCATCCTCTTTTCCTTTATGTGATAGAAACAAAATATCATCGAATTAGGCAATATTTTGCTGTTTTTCCACGTTTTATTGAATTTCCAGTTTATTGTTATTAATTCATTAAATATAAGATAAAAATGATACAAACACGTAATTGATTAGATAATAAACTTAAATACTTCATCTTCAATCATTTACTTTTTTCTCGTAGAAATACTGAGTAGGATATTGAAAAGGGGAGAAGTTCGGTTTTTATTGCATATATCGACGTTTCAGCCGGAATTGTGCGGTTTTGCGTATACATCTTCCATCGGTAATATAAACGAAAAATCAAGAACATTTTAGTTCATTCTAATGAAAACACATTGATTTTTATCATTTGTATTACAAACAACATTGTCTTATGTCTTTTCTTGGATCTAAATAATACGAAACCTCACTTTATGATTCGACGATAAAAACCTCAAATTTGGTATAATAGTAACTTTTTTCACGTTTTTCATGTAGTTTGATATTACGTAAATATATTAATTTTTACCAATATTTCGATGCTTTTTCATGTAGTATCACGATATGTGATTTGGCCTTCATATCTCAGAAATTCGCAGAATATTGCATTTTAGTTACTTTTTTCACGTTTTTCATGTAGTTTGATATTACGTAAATATATTCATTTTTAACAATATTTCGATACTTTTTCATGCAGTATCACGATATGTGATTTGGCCTTCAAATCTCAGAATTTTGCATAATATTGCACTTTAAGCAAGTTTTCTTGCATTTTGTTTCGTACTATAAATCAACGAATTTAGTAATATTTTGACGTTTATCATCCCCCTTTTCCTTTATGTGATATAAATAAAATATCATCGAATTAGCAATATTTTGCGGTTTTTCCACATTTTTGTGAATTTCCAGTTTATTGATATTAATTCATTAAATATACGATAAAAATGATACAAACACATAATTGATTAGATAATAACCTTAAATACTTCATTTTCAATCATCTATTTGTTTCTCGTTGAAATACTGAGTAAGATATTGAAAAGGAAAGAAGTTCTGATTTTATTGCATATATCGACGTTTCAGCAGGAATAGAGCGGTTTTCGTGTACATCTTCCATCGGTAATATGAACAGAAAATCAGGAACATTTTAGTTAATTCTAATGAAAACACATTGATTTTTATCATTTGTATTGGAAACAACATTGTCATATGTCTTTTCTTGGGTCTAAATAAAACGAAACCTCGCCGTTTTTCCACGTTTATGTGAATTTTCAGTTTAATGTTATTAATTCATTAAATATATGATAAAAACGATGCAAACACATAATTGATTAGAATATATATTACGTAAATATATTCATTTTTACCAATATTTCGATACTATTTCATGTAGTATCACGATATGTGATTTGGAATTCATATATCAGATTTTTGCAAAATATTGCATTTTAAGCTAGTTTTCTTGCATTTTGTTTCGTACTAAACATCATCGAATTTAGCAATATTTCGACGTTTATTATCCCCCATTTCCTTTATGTGATATAAACAAAATATCATCGAATTAGGCAATATTTTGCTGCTTTTCCACGTTTTTGTGAATTTCCAGTTTATTGTTATTAATTCATTAAATATACAATAAAAATAATACAAACACATAATTGATTAGATAATAACCTTAAATACTTCATTTTCAATCATCTATTTGTTTCTCGTAGAAATACTGAGTAGGATATTGAAAAGGGGACAAGTTCGGTTTT